>NC_087198.1:2721632-2724132 GCF_035594125.1 Scylla paramamosain
TATATATATATATATATATATATATATATATATATATATATATATATATATATATATATATATATATATATATATATATATATACACACTCCTTCACCTCGGAGTCCTCATCTGGGAAGGGGACCACAAATGTCCCCAGGTTGGACTGCTCTTCAGATATCGACTAAGTGTCTTGACAGCCCCCCAAACTTTTTTCCATAAACTTGTGCAACATTCGCGGTCTAAGATCTAATTTCCAATCTGTAGAACACCACCTCTCCTCTTGTAAACCTCATCTTTTTCTCGTCACTGAAACACAAGTGTCTTACGCAACAAACATTTTCAAATTATTTACAAAACTAAAGTGCAAATATAGTTATTTCTGTGTCACATGTGCAGAGAGAGAGAGAGAGAGAGAGAGAGAGAGAGAGAGAGAGAGAGAGTTTTACGTGTCTAGATTAATAAAAAAAATCTTGAAATTCTATTAAACCTTACCTGAGGGGATATGGAAGAAGGGAGAGGGGAGGAAGGGGGAAGGGAGAGGTGAGAGGGAGGATGGGAAGGGGAACGAAGGGGGAGAGAGGGAGGGAAGGGAGGAAGGAAAGGGTTGAAGAAAAGAGGAAAGTTAAGGAAGAGATGATTGCTGTGTTATCATGTTCTGTTTATCTATTTATTTATTTATTTATTTTATTTATTTATTTACTTATTTTTATAGGTGAAAATTGCGATTGTGGAGGAGAATTTTTGTTTGTTTGTTTGTTTGTTCTTGTTTGACCTGCCTTTCGTTCCTCGTTTCTTTGTTTTCTATTGTTTGTATTTTCTGGTGTTGCTCTTGTCTTCCTGTCACTCCTTTTTTTTTGTCTTCTTCTTCACCTCCTCTCCCCGTCGTTTTCCTTTTTTTTTCCTTTTTCTTCTCTTACTTTTCATCTTCCTCTTCCTCCACCACCACCACCACCACCACCACAACTATATTTTTTTTTCTTCCTCCTCTTTATTTTCCTTCACCACCACCACCACCACAAGTTCCCTCCACATTGATCACATTGTCAGTCTCTCCTCACTCGATCCCTAGTATACAGCGGAACTCATTCCTCACCTAGTGGCGGCAGTTAAGGTGCACGTCACTCGCGGGTGTTACAGGAGACTCATTACAGGACAACAAACACGTTGCAGAAGCTCAGGTGTTGTCACTATTTACCTGGATATAAACACCTTCATTATTCTCCACTCGGGTCGTCTGTGTTTTTTCCCTGACAGGTTCAAGATTGACTTAAAGAGACAAGAAGGGAGTGGTTCATAAATAGAATGGTGGATGAATGGAATATAGTAAGGAATCAGGTCATTAGTGCAGAGTTATATGGGAGTTTTAAAAGATTGGACAGATTTATGAATGATTAGTGGAAATTGATGTGTTTTGTAAAGACTGCCACGTGTAGCCCTGATGGCTTCTTGCAGCTTCCCTTGTTTCCTTTGTAATGTTCTTATAGCCTCGTGTTTTTGAGCTTTTTCTGTCTCACCAGGGCTATTTTCAGAGGCTACAGAGATGCTTTCTGAAGTTGTCACGCGTGTTTCTCCCACTGGTTAGGTAGAATCCTCGATCACCTGCTGCTACAATAATGATCATTGCGTAGGGAGGGGGTGGCAGGTTTGGGGGGGGGGGGCGCCTCTACCCTCGACCTTGCTCTCTCACGCCTCGCTGCCTTACGTGGGGCGAACACGACCTGGGAAGACATAAACCGATAAAGGAGGAAGAGGAGGAGGAGAAGGAAGAGAGGGAGGAAGAGGAGGAGGAGGAGGAGGAGGAGGAGGAGGAGGAGGAGGAGGAGGAGGAGGAGGAGGAGGAGTACTTGGCGGAATAAAAGAAAGCTAAGTACGGCGGAGACAAGTGGGAGTGAAAACCTGAAGAGGAAAAAAAAAGGGAAATGAAGAGAAAGTTGCTAATGATAAGAATGAAGGTTACGAGACTCTGGAAGAAGAAAGAAAATGAAGAGGTGAACCAGAGGGATGAATAAGAGGACATGAAAATGAAGAGAAGGGATGAGATGAAGAGGAGAAGGAAATGGAGAAAGAGGAGGAGGAGGATTAAGAATAGAAGGTCGAAGAGAAGGAAGAAGAGGAGGAAGGGGAAAATTACAATGAAGAGAGAGGAGGAGGAAGACGAGGAGGACAAGAAACAGAAAGAGAAGAAAAGAGAAAGAGAGAAAAAAAAATCAGTAAGACGGAGTAAGGGAAGATGAAAAACAGAGGAACACGAAAAAAATAAAAAAAAAGAAGAAGAAAAGGATAACATCAACAGTATCATAAGTTCATTACCTTCACACGGTGTTCACTTGACTGACTTTATGAAATTCGTGCACACCTTTGGTTTTCTCTGACCAGTGCTCACCTCAGCCCCTGCTTGCCTGATATCCTGCTTGAGGGAGAGTGAATGCCTTGAAATTAGTGATTAGCGGACGGCGAGGGGCGGAGAAGGAGGCTGGCAAGGGTGGAAAGGAAGGAGTGGATAGGTGGAAGGATGGAT
>NC_087198.1:2729132-2766632 GCF_035594125.1 Scylla paramamosain
ACTCACTAGTATTTATTACACTCTCTGTTATCCCCACCTCACCTATTGCGTAGCAGTCTGGGCGTGTACCTGGCAGTCTTTTATTAAAAAAATAACTATTGCTCAAAATAAAATATTTAGATGTATTTTCCATATGAATAAGTTTGAATCAACACGCAACATTTATAATGAACAAAATTTTCTGAAGTTTTCAAATATTCATAAACATTTCCTACTGTTAAGTATTTATAAGTATTTTATACAATATTCTGGAGCTCAACCTTTTAAATTAGTACAGACATCATACAATATTCGGGGTAATAATGTCAATCTTATGTGTCCTTAATTCAGAACGACTCTCTTTAAATATAGTGTATTATGCTCCGGTCCACAAATATGGAATTCATTACCTTCGGAAATAAAAATGCTTCTTCATAATGATAACTTCCCAACTTTTAAAAGATCTTTGAAGACATATTTGTATAACTGCCAAAATACATAATTTTAAATTTAACATTTTGAACACAAAACAAACATTTCTATCTGAAATTTCCCTTATTCTTTGCCTGTCCCATGTATAGCAAATTTTTATAGATGTATTTTCTAATGTGGTATTGCAATATGTAGTGTTTATTTCCCTTCATGATATGTTTCGTCTAATTTCCTTTTAATTTTATTATTACTATTATTATTATTATTATTATTATTATTATTATTATTATTATTATTATTATTATTATTATAATTATTATTATTATTATTATTATTATTATTATTATTATTATTATGATTATTATTATTGTTATTGTTATTGTTATTATTATTATTACTATTATTATTATTATTATTATTATTATTATTATTATTATTATTATCATTATTATTATTATTATTATTACTATTATTATTATTATTATTATTATTATTATTATTATTATTTTTATTATTATTACTATTATTACTATTATTTTATTATTATTATTATTATTATTATTATTATTATTATTATTATTATTATTATTATTATCAATATTTGCATTTGCAGTATATTTATTGTAATTTCCTTAGCTTTAATCTTGTAATTATTATTGCTATTATTACTAGTCTAGTTACTCAAATAATTCTTTAGATAGTTTACCTAAAATATTGCCAATTGGTGTTGGTGTAAACAATATTCATAATTATGTACATATATGTGACTGTCGGGAAGCTACGGCTTGACAGTCTCTGCCATCTTTCTTCTTTTGTAAACATGTCTTTCTCAAATGTATTTATGCAAATGGGCAATAAACCTTTACTTACTTACTTACTTACTTACTTACTTACTTACTTACACACACACACACACACACACACACACACACACACACACACACACACACACACACACACACACACACACACACACACACACACACACACACAGTTTCCATGATAGTTATAACTTCTTCTTACCTCCTACACCACCACCACCACCATCACCTACTCCTGCTCCCTCATTATCTTATCTTATCTACTAATCCATTTCAGCCTCCTCTCCTCACTCTTGGTCTCCCCTGCAGGATTTGCCCTAATTAGAGTCAGGAAGGAGGAGAATAATAATTTGTTACAGGTGTCTTTCCCCTTATGATGATACAGGTTGTACTCACCAAGCTGATTAACCTGGCGCAAGTTGTCAAGTAATCTTACCTGTGTGTGAGTTATTCCACGTGTCTCTTCTCTCTCTCTCTCTCTCTCTCTCTCTGTCTCTCATCATATACATTAATGATATAGATAAAGGAATTGTCTCCAGAATCTGTAAGTTTGCCGACGACACGAAGTTAGGATCAGACGTTTCGACTCCAGAGAAAGTAGAACAACTTCAGCTTGATCTCCATAAGCTGGGAGAGTTGTCAGACAAATGGCAGATGCCATTTGTCTGACAACTCTCCCAGCTTATGGAGATCAAGGTACCCAAGGTCATGCACATTGGGTACCGCAACCCCCAATATGAGTACGTTCTTAAGGGAAAGGCTCTGAAGAGCACTGACTCGGAGAAAGACTTGGGTGTAGTTATTACCAATGACCTCAAGTTCTCGAAGCAGTGTATAGCTGTAGAGAAGAAGGCTCAGAAACTTTTGTGCTACATAAAGAGACAGTTTGGATATTGTAAAAAAAAAAAATAGTACTATCACTGTACAACTCTCTCGTCCGTCCACTCTTCTCACTGGAGACCAGAAGGCTTCGTGGTCAGCTCATAGAGGTATTTAAGATACTTCGAGGTTTTGACAACGTGGACTACAGGTGCTTGTTCCAGCTGAGTGAGGGGCGCACTCGTAACAATGGCTACAAACTTGAACTGAAGCGTTACAACAGAGATCTTTGTGGGAACTTCTTTTCCTACAAAATCTGCAGTCGTTTGAATGCGCTTCCCTCAGATGTCGTCAATAGTGACTCTGTAGAGCAGTTCAAGACAAGACTTGACGAGGTGCTGCCTACGTAGACTCGATGTCGCCTGGACATGTGTTTCTAACTTAGCTTGAGTCTCTTTCAGTACTCCCTGTATGGGTCATAAGGCCTTCTGGAGTACTTCTCTTCCTTGTAACTCCTTGTAACGTGTAACACACACACACACACACACACACACACACACACACACACACACACACACACACTCTCTCTCTCTCTCTCTCTCTCTCTCTCTCTCTCTCTCTCTCTCTCTCTCTCTCTCTCTCTCTCTTCTCTCTCTCTCTCTCTCTCTCTCTCTCTCTCTCTCTCTCTCTCTCTCTCTCTCTCTCTCTCTCTCTCTCTCTCTCTCTCTCTCTCTCTCTCTCTCTCTCTCTCTCTCTCTCTCTCTCTCCTCTCTCTCTCTCTCTCTCTCTCTCTTCCACACTTTCCTTCCTTCCCCTGATCTGAGACTAGTCGAGTGGAAGAAAAAAGGAGAGGAGGAGAAGGAAGAGGAGGAGGAGGAGAAGGAGGAGGAGGAAGAAGAGGAGGAAAAGGAGGAGGAGGAGGAAGAGGAAGCAACAATGTTCAGGCGAGATATGTAATGAATAACATGCCACTGTCAAGCACCGATAAAGAAAAAGATCTTGGTGTCGTTGTGTCAAACGACCTAAAGCCTAGTTAACACTGCATAGTAACAGTAAAGACGGCAAATAAATAAGTAGGGTTCATTGGAAGAACCTTTGAATTTAAATGAGAAAAGGTTATACTTGCCTTATATAAATCACTGGTGCGCCCTCATCTAGAATACTGTGAAGAACATAAGAACATAAGAAATAAGGGAAGCTGCAAGAAGCGACCAGCCTTACATGTGGCAGTCCCTGTATGAAATATACCTACCTATTTCCATATATTATCCCCATTCATAAACTTGTACAGTATTGTGTACAGTACTGGTCACCATATTACAAAAAAGACATGGAAAAAACTAGAAAAGATACAGCGCAGAGTCACAAAGATTATTCCAAGAATGCGCAATAAGCCGTATGAGGAACGACTGCAAGAACTAAACCTATTTAGCTTAACAAAGCGTAGGATAAAAGGAGACCTAATTGAAGTGTTCAAAATTTTCAAAGGATATAATAACATTGATGCACATAAATATTTCACCATTGATCATTCTAAACTAACAAGAAATAATGGATTCAAGATTATACTCAAACGTTTTAAATATCACGAGGCCAAACATTTTTTTCTTTAAACGTATAATAGATATATGGAATAAACTTCCTGCAGAAATTGTGAACAGTAATACTAATGAATCATTGAAAAATAAAATAGACTAATATTTAAAAGTAAATCCCCAACAAGCTCTCTTCTTGTCCGAATAATTACTAAATTCACTAGTAAACTCTTATTTTACAGACACCAGTTTTATTATACATTGCATTAACTTTCCCATATGCGTATAGAGTTCACCGTAGGGTGAAAAGTACAATTTCCTTCCATCCTTTCCTATGAAAATTCCATGTCAGTTTATCTATACTGCATGGTACTTTTCCCAACTATTTCCATATCAGTGCAGGCTGGAGGGAGTGGTGGGTGGGGAGGAGCTTTCTGGTATGCTGTCCTGTCTCTCTTCCCTGTAGCTAGTTAGAAGTAGTTACCAAACAGCCTTTCAAAGACCAAAATGTCTGTTGCTGTTTGGCTTTCCTTTGTATTTCTTTGTATCCCTCTGTATTCCTCCTCCTACCCTTTTTCCTGTGTTAGTTAATCATTCAGACTCATTTTTTCATCAGTTAATTTTTCTCATGTTTCTCTTCATTTCTCCTTTCCAGTCACTAAGTCAGGTTATACTAGTGTTTGTATACATCTCTCTCTCTCTCTCTCTCTCTCTCTCTCTCTCTCTCTCTCTCTCTCTCTCTCTCTCTCTCTCTCTCTCTCTCTCTCTCACTTATGTACACTTACAACTAACGACACGGCAAAACACACACACACACACACACACACACACACACACACACACACACACACACACACACACACACACACACACACACACACACACACACACACACACACATCACTAGCACCACCAGTTCAAGCTCCATAACTCATCAAAAGTGCGTGCTTAACTTAACATGCCTCGCCTTACACGACTTGGCTTGCTTGGCTTGGCTTGGCTTGGCTTGGCTTGGCTTTGCTTTGCTTTGCTTTGCTTGGCTTGGCTTGGCTTGCAGTTACAAATCCACTGTTCAGTCATTTATGCTTATGTTCTCCACGTTCTTGTCATGCAAAATTCAGTCATACATTTAAACTCATGTCATTCACGCTTCGTTATTTCACATTGCAGTCATAGATAGATAGATATAGATAGATAGATAGTCACAATCCTGCCAGTCACATTCCAGTCACACACTCACAGTCACTCCTACACCCACGCTCCAGTCGTACATAGTCACTCTTAGTCCAGTCATGCTCCCACACTCCAGGCATCCCTCACGTTCCAGCCAGCAGTACATTGACACCCAGACTTGCACCATTCCAGCAATCCTTCGTTCTTCAGGTGTTTGTGATCCATCATACCCCTCCCACGATCCCTCCTCCCTTCACTTCCTCTCTCACCGCCCTCCTTCCTTGTCCCTTCCTACCTCATTGTTCTCTTCCCTCACTACCCCTCCTTCACTTGTCCTCCTTCCTTCTCTGTCCCTCCTTCCATCACTTCCCTTCTTCCCTGACTCTCCTCTCTCACTACCCCTCCTTTCATTTTCCACCCTTTACTGGCCAGCCTTCTCTCATTGTCCCTCCTTCCTGCATTACTTCTCCTTCCTTTACTGTTCATCCTTCCTTCATTATTTCTCCTTCTTTCACTGTTCCTCACGTCACTGTTCCTTGGCTCTCCTTTCCTCACTAGCTTTCTTTCCTTCATTAATCTTCCTTCTGCGTTGTCTTGCTTCTACGTTGCACACTCTTGCTGCCTCCCTAAACTATAAGACTGGCTTTTGTGGGTTGAAGGGAGCGCTTTATTTATTTATTTTATTTTTTTCTTTACTTATTTTGTGTTATTTACATTTATTTACACTTAGATGATCATATATGACTTCCGACAGCAAGGAAAAACTACGAAAATGATTTCATCTCTCTTCAAATAAATTCCATTAAACATCTGGAACACTTCACATTACACTTCTGATTCAAATCACTTCACATATTTAATACTCAATGATAAATCTCATCCTACACAAATCTCGCAGGTAATATTCATTGAGGAACACATCCTACACCACCCAATCCCTCTCTGTCAATATATAACACCGACATTTTACTGTGACTGCATTACAACTGTGTGGCTCTACTTACTGGTACTGCGACAGGCGGCTTGCCCATCCTGACCCTCTCTGGTCTGACAGCTGTGTCTAGCTTGTCCCTCTCTCTGTTTCTGTCTATTCCCGTCTCCTACACCTTGTAATATACGTGTGATGTTAGAGCGACCTTTTGCCCCAACAAGGCTTCCGTTGCTATAACATTTATTTTCCACTACTTCGATCATTCGCGGCATTTTCCTGTAACTTTCAATAAGGTTCATTTTCGAGTAAATATATTTATTTTCTCATACTTTGGTCATATGGTTCAATTTCATATACTTTCCGCAAGATCCATTTTCAAGTAACTATATTTATCTTCCCCGTACTTCGATCACACAGTTTATTTTTCCTTAACTTTCAATAAGATTCATTCTCGAGTTACTTTGGTAATCGCATCTTCTAATCAGGAACAAGGAGGCGGCGGTTCCTGTGGTGTGCCGGCTGTCCGTGTTGTCCATGTCACCTGTTTCCGGTGACCTCTGCTTCCCTCGTATACTAATTCAGTGATGGCCACCTGAGTACCTCTTCTTGTAATGTTGTGCTAATCTCCGGCTCTGTTAGTGTTGTGATGACTCACCGCATCTTGTTGTTCTCCACGGTGGTCACGTCTCGTCTCTTATCTGTCAGGGTGGTGATAGCTTCTTGATACCTGCTGTCGTTTTTATCATCTTCTTCCCTCATTTATTCTTTCTACTTCTCGTTTCCCTTTTTCATTTCTTCATTTTTGTTTCATTCTTGTTTCTTGTTACATGTTTCATTTCTTGTTGTTTGCTGGGTTACAACAACGTCCCTATTCTTCCTCCACGCGTCTCTCCTTCCTTCACTGCCTCCACTTCCCCTGGCTCTCCTTCCTTCACTGCTCCTCTTTCACCGTCCTTCTTCCCTCACTTGCCTTTCTTCCATCATTATTCCTCCTTCCCTTCCCTGCCCTTCCTTCCTTCCCTGCCCTGCCCTGCTCATCCATTCCCCTGTCCCCTTCCTTCACTACCCTCCAGCCTCCCCCATGCTCACCACTCTCGGATGTTGTTTATCTAGTCTCTCTCTCTCTCTCTCTCTCTCTCTCTCTCTCTCTCTCTCTCTTGTCTATTCAAGTCTTGTCTGTTTTTTTTTTTTTTTGGTTTAACTCTCTCATTACTTATGGCATCGTTTTCCTTCCTCTTTCTATCTTCCTTCCTTTTTGTATTTATTTGATTTCCTTTCTTCGTTTTCTACCTTTCCATTGTTTCATTTTTTTTTTATCCTTCCTGCCTTCCTTTCTTTCATTTGATTTCTCTCCTTTTCTTTTCCGTTTCTTCCTTTCCCTCTCCTTTAGTTCACACCTTCCTTTCTTCTTTTTTTTTCTCCGTTTTACTTTTATTTATTTATTTATTTTATTTTATTAATTAATTTTTTTTTTTTTGGTAGGGGAGGCTTTGCTTTTATTTATTCCTTTCTTTTCTCCTACGTTCCTTCCTTCCCTCCTTTCTGCCTTCCTCCCTCCCTCTCACTTTCCCTCCCTCTCTCACCGTGCCTGCATCCTTGCATTTTCCAGCCTACATCCACTTTACAAGATTGCTCAGTGTACTTTATCACAGACAGCCTCGGAAGAACCAAAATGCAAGTTAGACATGTTTGTTCTTCATTTGTATTTCTTTGTGAGTGATCTAAACTCCGTGCTCTTATCTATTACTGTTTGTTCATGTGTGAGCGATTTCAACCTCCGGTCCTTATCTTTTACTTCTTGTTTTTTCCATTGTGTCCCTCCGAATGGCCATGTCTATTGGTGTTCCTTCTTACTTGGTGTTCCTGCAGGAGTGACCTATCCCTCGCCTCTCTCTTCCTCAGCTGTGACACAAGGAGCAGTTTTCTCAGCGACGGGGAGCGGTGGACGGCGGATGAATACCTCGGCTCCCGCGCCTTCTTCTGCATCATGTCAGACCCTCTGACCCTGGTGGTGGGCGACGTGCGTCAGAGGAATTGAAAATGTAGGGGACTCGCTGCTGTGCCCTGCGTGTAGCTGTGAGGTGAAGTGCAGACGGCTGCATTGTCTCAGCCTCAGAGGTGCCACTTGTTCAAATTACGAATGGTTTAATGTTATTTTTTGCAGGCTGTGGAATATTGCAGTATCTTATAACAAGACAAATGATATAAAAAAGCATGTAATTAACCGATAAGCATTACACGACAACATTATTGCGGTGATAAAAAGTACTCCTGTTTTTTTGTTTTTTATTGTTTGTGTATGAGAGAGAGAGAGAGAGAGAGAGAGAGAGAGAGAGAGAGAGAGAGAGAGAGAGAGAGAGAGATTTAGGAAGACCACAAATTTCTCTCTCTCTCTTTCACTCAATGTTAAAGCCTCATTATCTTTCTTCACCGTAGTGTTTAAAAATATACGACTATGTTGGTTTGTGTGTTAGCGTTCAGATTAATTTGCTTTATTTAGTCTTCATTTATTTATTTATTTATTTATTTTGCGTTGGTGTATATATATTTTTTTTTCAGTGTTAATTGATGAGATTTTTTTTTTTATAGTGTGTTTATTTAGTTAATTTTTGTTGTAAGTTAATTCAAAGTTGAGCATTTTGACTCACCTTTGACTCACCACACTCAAGTTGTGTCCTGTATTTTTGTGTAAGCCTCATATTTTTTAGTCAAGCATCTAATATATATTCTTCACTTGTACACACACATTGAGCCTCACTACATTCACGCAGGCTGGAAGAAAATTTGGCTTGTCGATTTCGGTTCCATTCCTTGTTGTAGACACTACAAGATTCTAACATTTGTGTGTGTGTGTGTGAAGGAGACAATTGTTGGTGAGGGGCTGTGGAGAGTCACTGTGGGTTTGTAAACATACTGTGGGGGACATACTGTGAAGAGAGAGAGAGAGAGAGAGAGAGAGAGAGAGAGAGAGAGAGAGAGAGAGAGAGAGAGAGAGAGAGAGAGAGAGAGAGAGAGAGAGAGAGAGAGAGAGAGAGAGAGAGAGAGAGAGAGAGAGAGAGAGAGAGAGAGAGAGAGAGAGAGAGAGAGAGAGAGAGAGAGAGAGAGAGAGAGAGAGAGAGAGAGAGAGAGAGAGAGAGAGGTGTTATTCACTGTTCCTCATCGCAGGAGAAGTATTGTTCATAGTTGTTCATTGCAGGTGAGGGAAGACACAGTATGTTGAGGGAAGGTAGCTGCAGGAGTGAACAGCTGCACCAGTGACAGCAGCAGCAGAGCCCCACGACTGCTGCTGCTCCTCTCCTCCCAGCACAGCAGCACACAGGACACATATCCATCATCTTTAAATCCCAGACACTCATGCCTTGGTAATCTCACTGCAGCAAACCCTACATTGCTCAGATCAACTTCCAGCTAGAGTCATAATATCTGGAGTTATTTTTCAAGATAAAGAAGGTTCAAAATATCCCCCCAAAAAAAGTTATTTTTAGAGTTGAAAATCCACTCGAATTTTCTGCCTGAAGCTTTCGTTTAAAAATAACTCCCTCTTGCATCTTGTGTCCGACTCCAACTGTGTCCTTCAAGTGAACGGGTCTTCAGTTTGTAGTGAGGCTTCCAAGCCGCCCAGATCTGTGAAGGCGAGCAGTCAGTCAGATGATGAGAGTAGACAACATCAGCAACATAATGAGAGAAACAGTCACAATAATAGAGATAACATGAAGGCACTCAAGTATTGATGAGAAAACAAGACAGAATAATGAGAAAAGTAAAATGATGAGAGACAAATAAGGCCAGTCTACAAATAATAGTGAATTTACTCTAGGAAGGGTCTGCTGTACTACTTAATGACCATTCAAGTCTACTTGTTAAAGATATGTTTACATTTTGAGCTGTCATTTTCTTGTACTATGATACATTTTTAACTATTTTTTTTACACCTGCCTTATAATTAACATTGAGTAGAGTCTCACTAATACAACTTGAATATTACTCAGCCGGCAGTCTTTGCCATGATGGAGTGTGACACTCTAAATCAGTACTGACATTTTATCATTTACATTTTATTACTTTGATTACTCAACAAAATACTGCATTGTTTTTTGTAACCTGCTGACTGGTGAAGGGACAGTGTGTGCTCCTGAACACTTGGTTCTTGCCACGTGCCAGAGCACTCTGACAGCTTCCAGTGGTCCTGTCTGAGATAATGCACCACACAACATTAGGAATAGGAATAATTATTTCACTAAAACTTTAATTATCTGCAATAAAAACTTGGAATGAGTTATGCACTTTGTGAATTTAGGAATCTGGAACAATGATTGCAGTTATTTAACTACCTGCACTAAAGAGTTTGTATTAGTTATGGCGGCGTTGACAACAAGTATAAACACTCTGAGAGGCGTGACCTCCGCCGCACTGCTTCATCAGCCTTCAAGTCCCGGCAGTAAAACGGTTCGTGTGAGGAAGACTGTTTCTGGTGCTACAGGTGAAAACTGTTACTACTAGTGTGTACATATCTGTGGAAACCAAAGGATGTTTTCAATCGTACCAAACGTTATAGTCATGGAGATATCTCTCTTCCTGCACACAAAACAACTACCAGCACCTAATTATTACACACATACTCCTACACCAGCCTCGGAGACCCCATCTGGTGAGCGGACCACAATTGTCCCCGGGTCAGACTGCTCTTCTGGTAACGACCCTAAATGTCTTGATACCCCTCTCAGTTTTTCTTCATAAACTTCTGCAACATTCGCGTTCAATCTGTAGAACACTGCCTCTCCTCTGTTAAGCTTCATCATCCTTTCGTCACTGAAACTCAGATGTCTGAGGCAACTGACAGTAGCCCCTTTTCTGTTCCCTCCTACTTTCTCTATCCTCATTTTCGATCCAAAGCTGGATGCTGTGTTCATGTGCGCAATGACTTAACCTGCTTTCCACTCTCTTGAATCTTCCGAGTTTTCCACCACCTGGGTACGACAACAGAGTCACTTTCAAACTAAATTTATCTGTGCTGTATACCTCTCAAATAACTCTTCTGACTATGAAAAATTCTTTGACTACTTAACTTCCAAAGTGGAGCACATTGACTCTCTTCCCTTTTGCAGAGATCTTAATTCTTGGAGACTGACTTCAATGTTCACCACCAACTTTGGCTTTCCTCTCCCTTCACTGACCATCCTGGTGAACTAGCCTTAGACTTTGCTATTCTCCACGACCTAAAGCAATTGGTGCAACACCTTACTCGTATTCCTGACCGTCTTGAAGATAGGCCCAACATTCTTGACCTTTTCCTGACCTCTAATCATTCTGCTTATGCTGTCACCCTTTCTTCTCCGTTGGGCTCCTCCGATCACAGTCTCATATCTGTATCTTGTCCTATCGCTCCAATCCCTCCTCAGGATCCCCCTAAAGGAAGGTGCCACTGGCGTTTTGCCTGTACTAGTTGGGGGAACATGGAGGTATTTTGCTGATTTTCCTTGGAAAATGACTACTGCTTCCGTGTCAGAGACCCGTCTTTGTGTGCTGAGCGCATAACAGAGGTGACAGTGTCTGGCATGGAGGCGTACATTCGTCACTCTTTTTCTCGACCTAAACCTTCCAAAGTTAAACTTGGTTTAACATAGCTTGTTCTCGTGCTATACATGATAGAGAGGTGGCCCACCAAAGGTGCTTAAGTCTTCTTCCATCACCGGAATCTAATGCACTTTACATTTCTGCCATGCCAAGTCTGTTCTCCAATTAGCCAAAAAAAAACTCCTTCATTAACAGAAAGTTTCAAAACCTTTCAAGATCTAACTCCCCCTCGTGACTTCTGGCACTTACCCAAAAACATCTATAATAACTTTGCTTCTCCTTTCCCTTCTTTATTTCAACCAGATGGCACCACTGCTATCACATCTATCTCTAACGCTGAACTCTTCGCTCAAACCTTTGCTAAAAACTCTAACCCTGGACGATTCAAGGTTTGTTCTTCCCTCTCCTCCACTAGCGTAGACATGACAAAGGTGACTGTAAGTACACAATGGACATGACACACTCAGGCAGCTGGTACAGCTTTGGCTATAAATGTTATAGCAATACTCTGCCACTTTGTTGACAAGTGACAATACAACCTCTCGTTCCTCAGAATGTTCTTTTCACGTAACAGCTTCAAACCAAATCCTGAACCAACATGAACCACCTCTGCTATCAAGTAGTCAGCACTGTGAAGGGTTGTACAGTTCCTTACCTCACTAAATAATACTTCTTTCTTATCCAATCTGTCTGTCTATGTGTCTGCTGCCATGGCTTGACCTGCTCTTCTTTCATCTGTAGCTTCCATTCTGTCTGCTGTCTCCCTGCATCCTCTTGTCCACCACACCATCGTCTCTTGTGTGTCTGCTGCCACTGTCTGTCTAGGAAAAAAAAAAGTTTTCTTCGAAATCTTGAACAACTACAACATGAACCACCTGTGGTTTAATCATTCTCCAGCATTTCTTCTGTCCACTGTCACTGTCTGAACCAGTCACCTAACACACCATCCTTCCTGCCACGGTCATTCCTCTCTAATGCTCTTCTCTTTCTCCCTCTCTCAGCGTGGTGGCAGCACAGGCCTCGGCACTCCCTGGCACCACGGCAGGTGTCAGTGAGGCAGGCAGGTGTTGGTTCAAGTCCTGGCAGTGTCACTTCGCTGCTGTATTGTTTTGTGCAGCGGATGATGCTACGTTTTTCATCACTTAGTTAGTGTAGAGTTTATTTTTGCTTGACGTTATTTGTGTTGGAAAGACATTGCCATTATATAGTGGTAGATGTTCTAGGAAATAAGGAATTAGCAATACTAATACATGCTTGTTTAGTGCCCTCTAAGGGGTGTGATGTTCCCTTGTGGCACACGATAATTACAAATCCTATCACTGGATTAAGAGAAATACAAATACTGACACTTTTATGATTTTTAATAAATAATGGAATAATCCGAAATAATAATAATAAGAAAGGAATTCAGAAATATAAAAATAAATGGTAGCTTACTCTTCAGTTACATAATTCAGAAATACAAAGTAAATGGTAGCGTATTCTTCAATTACATAAAAACTACGATGGAGATATTTTCGCGACTACTGAGTTGTGGGGGAGACCAGAGAATAAATAAATAAATAACAAATATATACCCAAGAAGTATGTATAGACCTGAGGACAGTCTCACACGGTGATCTCGAACCAGGTGGTTTCACTAGTCCCGTGGAGAAAACCAACAAAAACAGAACGAAAAAATGCGAATATCTATCCACTCAGAAATAGTTTATCAACAGGAATATCTGAGGGGAATCCAAGAGGGTCTGAGGAGAATCCGAGAGAAACTAGCTTTAGTAAAATTATTGTTAAATAAACACTTACTTAATATTACAAGAAATGGAGGAGGAGATTATCAGACCGCATGCTCACCTGAGGAGAATCCGAGAGAAACTGGCCTTGCTTGTGAGGAAATCGGCGGGAAACTAAGGATAAAGGTTTCCAATGGGGAAATTTATTAAGTTATAATTTTGTTTTTAGTGGGGGGGGGCGACTAGGTTGTGAGTTCAGGGATGAAAAATATGAATAATTAAGTTACTGTTTACTTTATAGTTGTTACTTTAAGAAGTTTAATTCAATGGACTTTTGAAATCAATTGGGGAATTAGTCAAAGTCTGGTATCTCTTCCCGGCTTGCGTAGCAACAGGGGTAACAAGGCAGCGAAGCAAAGAAGACTTATCAGATTCGTCAACCTCATTGGCGCAGCGTAATTATCTGGGATTTGTTTGAGCTGGTTTAAGACCTGACCATTATAGAATTAATTTTATCGTATTAAGGGCTCCCCATTCTCTGGGATTAGGTGAAAAATTCGCCTCTATAACCTGGCCAAGCAGGAGAAATTACGTTTATTCACGGGGTAAATTTGTTATAGAAGTGGTCAACACAGTGACGCTGAGAGGGGGGGGGAAAGCAAGGACAAAAGGACACTGAGGAGAGGAGGGGAAGGGGAGGGGTTAGTCACATGGTACTGAGATTCTGGTCACCCCCGCACACTACATGGGCCCTAGCCTAGGAAAAAAAGTAGAAATATACATAATTAATTTCTCAGCACTACACGAGCCTTTCATCCGTTCTAGAATTTTTCACCTCTCTCTTTTCTCCTTACCAAAAAAAAATAAAATAACACCTTCACATCCGAGTAATTAGAAACTCCCCTCACCACCACATAACCAAGCCAGGCTGACGAACTGCACGTGATCTCTGTCGGGAAATAACTCTGACATTCTCTCCCATACAATGGCTTGTGGGCCATATCACCACAATGTCCCTTGGAGACATAACTCGGCTCTTTCTCTCATCTCAAGGAAAAAGAAAAGAAATTCCACCCCAACCAGCCTCTTGACCTCCTGTGGTGTGAGGACTTAACCTTAAGTCACTCCGTCACTCTCTGAAACGAGATTCGGCCACCCCAGTACTCGGTTCCTTCCACTCGGACAGTCATTTACTCATCCACACATTCACTCATACCACGAGATACTACAGATGATTACGCGAAGCGCTCGCCACGTCCTGAAGTAATCCACCACAGAATGGCCCGAACGGGTTGTCGAGTGCAGTAATAGTCTGCGAATTAAAGTGGTTCCTTATTCCTTCTCAACTTCTTACATCACCTCTCACATAGTACCCATACCCGTCATACCTCGATTCATTACAACCAGTCCAGCCAGGCCATGCAAAAGTAAGGGGGGGGACTCTATTTACCCCAAGCACTCTGCTCTTTTCTATACCGTTCTTCCAGCGACATTAACATTCCTCAATATAGCGTCTGGGACGGTTACGCACTCTAGGCGGTAACACTTCAGTTTCTATATCAGGTTGGAACACTGTGTCTTGAGCCGCAACTACGTACTCTTCCTCACTGTGAAACTGTTTGATCTTTTCTGCCGCTCTTTGCACCATCTTTCCCGAGAAAGGGTCTTTCACCACATAACCACCGCCTCCTCTTAAAACTTCCACCACCTTATATGGGCCGTCCCAACGAACACACAGTTTCTTACACACTCCTGACTCTGTAGTTTCTCGCTTCACCCACACCAACGCCCCAATGTCTACCTTCTGCTCCTTGCGTTTCCTGTTGGCCGCATTACGGTATTTCTGAGTCATTTTCTCGTGTGTTTCCCGGATCAGCCGGCGGACCACATCCACGTCTTGTTCGTCACCATCAACTGCGGGTAGCCTGGCACCCACCACTCGGGGCGCATGCCGGGAGAAAAACGCGAAGAAAGGTTGTTGGGCGATACTGGTATGGACGGCGGCATTCATAGTGGCCTGACACACAGGGAGTAGGCGAGGCCACCGTAGCGGGTAACCTCGGCACATGGAAGCCAAGATGGATTTGAGCGTGCGATGGAGTCGTTCGGTGATGGCGTTCCCTTGCGGGTGGTAGGGAGTGGTGTAACAGAGGGTGATGAGGTGTTGCTGGCAGAATTGTTGGAAGATCTGGGAGGTGAACTCGCCCCCGTTGTCCAGGACGATGGAGTGAGGAGTCCCGAAGTCGGTAATGTACTGCTGCAGCGCCTCTACAATTCCCTCTGATAGTTTGTTTTTGAGTGGATAGAACTTCACAAATCGGCTAAAGTGATCTACGATAGTCAACACATATCGGTAGCCACCACTGCCTGCAATCATATCCGTCAGGTCTATACCTATCCTATCTAAGGGCTTCTCTACTGAAGGTAATTCCTGATAAGGCTGCTGTAACCCTGGAGAGGTTTTAAATCTTTGACAGGTAAGGCAATTCTTTACGTACTGGGTTACGTCAAACTTGAGATTACACCAGTAAAACAATTCTTCGGCCTTTTTAATTGTCTTTTTCTGACCCAGGTGGCCAGAAAGCTCATGTGCATGTTCTAAAGCTATAGGAATCAGAACCTGAGGAACTACCAATGAATAATGAATGCTGCCATCAATGTTTTCCTTAGCGTAGTACAGCAACTCATCAATTATAGTGAACTGGTGCAATATACTCTTATGATACTTTTTGGTAGGTATAGACCCTCCTTCCAGATACTCTATCATGTCTCTCCACTTAATTTCTTCCCTTTGTTGAATCTTGATTTGTTCTAAAGTCAGGCCTAAATAGTTTGGAGTAGGACATCGCTGAATGATCCTCACTGGGCGAGAGAGCTGATCGGCCACGTAGTTATACTTTCCCTTCACATATTGGATGTTGTATTGGTATTCTCTCATCTCTAGTATCCAGCGGTTCATCCTGGCAGATTTGGTCTTTCTCTTGAATATACTAGTAAGGGGCTGATGATCTGTGAATATAGTGAAGCTAGTTCCCCACAAATAATGATGGAAGTGTCTACAAGAGAGAAGTACTGCCAAGGCTTCTTTATCTGTAGCTGAGTACCTATTCTCAGTGGAGTTTAATTTTTTTGAAAAATAGCCCAAAGGTCTGACGGACCCATCCTCCTGAGTTTGACTTAAGACGCCTCCTACGTGGGTATTACTGGCATCAGTTGTTAAAATGAACGGCTGGTTACTTTGCGCTCTCGCTAGTATAGGGGCCTGGGCAAGAGATCTTTTTAAGGTATCGAATGCCTCCTGACACTTGTCTGTCCAAAGGAAAGGTTGATCTTTTTTCGTTAGGTTGGTAAGTGGAGTGGCTATTTGAGCGAAATTACTGATGTGTTTCCTATAAAATCCTGCCATACCTAAAAATCGTCTCACTTCCTTGACCTTAGTGGGCGGTTTCATTTCCAATACTGCCTCTACATTCTTTGGGTCGGGTTGACTACCTTCTTGTGAAATTTTATGACCAAGAAACGTAACTTCAGTCTTTGCCATTTCGCATTTAGATAAGTTAAGCTTGACTCCGTTTTCTTTAAGTAAAGCGAAAGTTTCACTGAGTCTTTCGCTGAGTGTGGTGAAGTCTGAAGCCCAAATGATTAGGTCGTCTAAGTAATTTTTCATCCAACCCTTCTTCACGAGAGGAGCTAACAATGAGGCCATATGTCTAGTAAAGATAGCTGGAGAACAGCTTAATCCAAAAGGTAGCCTTTTAAACCTATAGAGAGTCACCCCATCACTGAAGGCTGTGAGGTCTCTGCTACCTTCCTCCAATAGAATTTGAAAATAAGCCTCCCTCATATCTAGCGTGGCATAGAACTGATGGCCAGCTGCTTGTTCAACTAATTCTTCTAGGCGGGGAAGCGGGTAAATATCAGTAGTTAGGTGCTTGTTGACATGTCGGTAGTCAAGGCACATTCTTTTACTTCCATCCGGTTTATTGACTAATACTATAGGAGAGAGCCATGCAGATGTAGATTTTTCAATGATATCTCTGTTCTCCATATCTGTTAACATGTTTGATATCAGGGTTTTTGCTTCCTCGGGGTATCGGTACCTAGGACCACGACTAGGCTCTGGATTAGAGATATTAATTTTAGCAGGAGGCCCTTTCATTAATCCAAGTTCGTTTTTGTCTACTATGAATAAATCATGGTGATTGAGAATGATATTTTTTAAGATTGTTTTCTGCTCTCTAGTAAGGTTACTCCATTTCTGTTGTCTTATCAACTCCTCGAGTCTTTGTGGCCTACTCTTTGATTCCTGACACCTTGTTTGGTCGTTGTGTGGCAACAGATCATTGTGGATTTCTAGGGAAGGAGTGGCTTGCTTTTGGTGGATGACTTTGATCGTCGGGGAGGAGATGTTTTCAAAAGTGCCTAATAGGGTTCCTGGTTTGATTGTTTTCCGGCCCTTAGTATCATTAATAAATGGGAGGGGGACCTTTTTATTCTCATCTACTGTCACAATCAAGAGGTGATGATTAGGCGTTAAACATGGCTGAGGCTGGACTAACAAAGTTTCTCCTGGGTTTTCTTTCACCGAGATAGGAAGAAACTGAGCTCGGTAGGGATCAAGTTTGATGGTATGAGTTAGACGGATGTGTTCTGTTTGACTGGGAGTGGTAGGAAGAATAGGTACCTCGTGAACTCGTTCCACCTTGCCTTTCTGCCTTTTGATATGATTAACAAGGTATGTGGTTTTACCCCACTTTACTGTATTTGTCTTACCATTCCATTGAAAAGGAGCTTGTGAAAGTATGTCTGTCCCGAGTATGACGTCAGCGTCAAGGTAGCTATTCGGGACTACAGGGCACCATTGTTTGTGTATAGTCTCTTCACCTACTCCTATCTCTAGTAAGGTCATCCCCAAGATTCGTAAGGGTGAACCAGTTACCCCTTGTAGTATAGGTACTGCTCGCCTTTGTGATATAGTTCCTTCTAATTTCTCTACCGCAGCCTCTGTGATTAAAGTATAGCCGCTACCAGTGTCAATGACAGCTTTAAGAATTTTCTTGTTAACTATGAGATTGATAGCGGGGGATGTGAATCCCTGGGTGAGTCATATATTCTGATTTGGTTTTCCGGGGCAGTTTTTATTTCCTCTCCAGCATCCATGCTGTCTACAGTCAAAACATGATCCACGGGCAGGTTTTCTCCAGCACTCCCTCAGCGTGTGACTATGGGTTCGACAGTGTGAGCAATATTTAGCGGGTTGTGTTGGAGAGGGGGAGGTTCTCAACCTTCCTACTTGATCAGTGAGACTTTTAATCTGCTGCTTAAGTTCCCAAATTTCCTTTGATTCCTTGGATGTTGCATTTGTTAGGTCTGGGGGATTTTGAGTTATTGGGTCAGGGCTACCAATGAGTTTTGAATTAGATTTTTCCAGTTCAGGTTTAATTCTAGCAATGGGGGAAGTATGGGCAGCCTCGAGCAGTTGGCGCTCATGTTCTACCCTGTCAATAAATTTATTAAGAGGATAATCCTCATCCAGGAAATCTTCTAGTCTAGCCTTTGCTTCTTGGGTTAAGCCCTGCCACAACTTTCTTTTGATAATTTTCTTACATTTAGGGAGTTTCTCTCCTGGAAAACTCGTCTCTAGAGTGGCATATTTGCAAGTGAATTTGTTGGCAAATGCTTGGGGAGATTCTACCCAATCATATGTCTGTGCGTCTATGTCTCTCCACGCCCTGTCAAAGTTAACCTCTTGGGAGAATTGTGATAGAAGCAATTGTTTAATACTATTCCAGGTGTGACAATGATGTAAGGTTTGATGGTTATGTATGAGAGCCGCAAGCTCACTGCTGACCCTACTCTTTGCAATTTGCACTTTGCGGGTGTCCTCATTGCTACTTTGCTCCACCAGTTCAATGAAAATTTGCAATTGGGTAGTTGAGTCAAGACCTTGTAGGTGGTGGAGTTCAAGAATTGGGATATCTCGGGGTTTGGTGGGAGTGCTAGGTGCTCTGTGTAAATTAGGGATGTTAGCCAAACGCCCAATTACCTGATTTTGTTGATTTAAGATTTGCTTTAGTTCCTCTACTTCCTGTTCTAAAGTGTTCAAGTCTTTCCCTTTACTTTCATGTTTAACTGCTCCCAGGCTCTCTCTGGTGTTATGATCCATTAAGTCCTGCCACGGGTCTAATCCACCCCTTGGGAGGCGAACATTATCAGTCATCTTTGCTCACATGGAAGTTTAACGTACTGGGTGTAGAACACAATCTCTCAGGGTGATTGTTAGGTAACCTGCGATACACAGTATGCGCTCAGGTTTTCTTCTTCCAGGACAATGTGTTCTACTCCACTGCCTCTCTATTGCTACTGTGACCTTCAATAACTCTTTTGATCTTACTGATTACTTGAGCTTGGCCTCTCTCGTCCCAGTGAACACCATCCTCGCTCAGTTCTTGTACAAATTGAATATTATTAAAATGAATGTTTGGGGTCTTCAGGGCTCTCTTTACTCTATTATTGATTCCTACTTGGAATTTCTTATATTTCTACACTGATATTCCCCTAGGGTTGGTCCTGGGTTCAATTTGGCAGACATGCACTAGTGATTGGCATTTGGCAGTGATTTCTTTGATGATGTTCTTAACATCGGAGAAAATCCTAGCGGGATTGGTAAATGTTTCTATGTCGTTGCTGCCTATCCACAAGATGGTCAAGTCATGTTGCCACTCGAGTACTCGATTTAACCGATCATCCTCAAAGAAAGTCCTAGCCTTTGCTCCAGGGGCTCTGAATATCCTAATTTGCACATTTGTTACCTCTAGATGCCGGGGAATCTGGCTATGCCCTACAAGTGCCACCTTCAACATTTACACTTATTTCCAGTCTCCACCTCTTTCGGTCAGTCGCGAAATAAATGCCACCGCTGCTCACCAGTTTAGTGCCCTCTAAGGGGTGTGATGTTCCCTTGTGGCACACGGTAATTACAAATCCTATCACTGGATTAAGAGAAATACAAATGCTGACACTTTTATGATTTTTAATAAATAATGGAATAATCCGAAATAATAATAATAAGAAAGGAATTCAGAAATATAAAAATAAATGGTAGCCTACTCTTCAGTTACATAATTCAGAAATACAAAATAAATGGTAGCGTATTCTTCAATTACATAAAAACTACGATGGAGATATTTTCGCGACTACTGAGTTGTGGGGGAGACCAGAGAATAAATAAATAAATAACAAATATATACCCAAGAAGTATGTATAGACCTGAGGACAGTCTCACACGGTGATCTCGAACCAGGTGGTTTCACTAGTCCCGTGGAGAAAACCAACAAAAACAGAACGAAAAAATGCGAATATCTATCCACTCAGAAATAGTTTATCAACAGGAATATCTGAGGGGAATCCAAGAGGGTCTGAGGAGAATCCGAGAGAAACTAGCTTTAGTAAAATTATTGTTAAATAAACACTTACTTAATATTACAAGAAATGGAGGAGGAGATTATCAGACCGCATGCTCACCTGAGGAGAATCCGAGAGAAACTGGCCTTGCTTGTGAGGAAATCGGCGGGAAACTAAGGATAAAGGTTTCCAATGGGGAAATTTATTAAGTTATAATTTTGTTTTTAGTGGGGGGGGGCGACTAGGTTGTGAGTTCAGGGATGAAAAATATGAATAATTAAGTTACTGTTTACTTTATAGTTGTTACTTTAAGAAGTTTAATTCAATGGACTTTTGAAATCAATTGGGGAATTAGTCAAAGTCTGGTATCTCTTCCCGGCTTGCGTAGCAACAGGGGTAACAAGGCAGCGAAGCAAAGAAGACTTATCAGATTCGTCAACCTCATTGGCGCAGCGTAATTATCTGGGATTTGTTTGAGCTGGTTTAAGACCTGACCATTATAGAATTAATTTTATCGTATTAAGGGCTCCCCATTCTCTGGGATTAGGTGAAAAATTCGCCTCTATAACCTGGCCAAGCAGGAGAAATTACGTTTATTCACGGGGTAAATTTGTTATAGAAGTGGTCAACACAGTGACGCTGAGAGGGGGGGGGAAAGCAAGGACAAAAGGACACTGAGGAGAGGAGGGGAAGGGGAGGGGTTAGTCACATGGTACTGAGATTCTGGTCACCCCCGCACACTACATGGGCCCTAGCCTAGGAAAAAAAGTAGAAATATACATAATTAATTTCTCAGCACTACACTTGAACAACACTCACCGGTGTGGAAGGCTTGTCAGGGAGTGGCTGTAGTGGCTTCACTTGAACCACGACCATGTTCTCCTCAACCCTTGGAAAGATAACAATTTATCTGAAATGGAGAGATACAAAGATTTAATTTAAGTGAGACACTGCAAAGTGTAGCTGACAGTGTACGCGTCGTCATCAAGAAGAGGGGCTCTGCAAAGAAATAGTAAGACACTCGTGAAGGCTATCATCTTTTCTCAAGGGAAGTGTGTGTCGTGTGTCTTAACATCGTCAGGCGCGCAAACATGTTTTGCATCAAGGGTGTCGTTGTACGATCCGGATATGATTTTTTTTTTTATTTTTTTTATTTTCTACACTTTTTTTCCCATTTTTTATATATGTAATGTTTTGATATATATATATATATATATATATATATATATATATATATATATATATATATATATATATATATATATATATATATATATATATATATATATATATATATATATATATATATAGGTATATATAGAAATAGAGGTAGAAGGGGAGGTAAGCATATTAGACGAAACATTTTGACAAGAGTTACGAACCGTAGTGAAAAAAATGAAACGGAAGTGAAACCCAATGAATCACGAGTGTTGATAACGCCACCTATTGTGAAAATAGACAAACACAAAGCACGAGCACCACCCGCACTACTTATCACCAACCCACAAAGCCTCACAAATGTATACGAGGAATTTTATGCGCAAGTTCGAAAGCTTCAACCGGACATTGTTGGCGTCAGCGAGACCTGGTTCTCGGAAAACAAGCCAGCTCATCAGTATTCTTTACCAGGTTATGAACTTTTCCATAAGGATCGTGTGTCAAGAGGTGGGGGAGTAGCACTTTACGTGAAGGATACTTTCGTGACCAAAAACATTGAAATTGCAGTGCCGGAAAACGTCGAGTGTGTATGGGTTGTTATTGAACATAAATTTGCCCAACAAATAAAACGGTTGTGTGTGTGCTGTGTATACCATCCCCCTGCGGCAGCCTCACACGACGATCTTGTGGAGCATCTTATTACAACCACAGACACTTTACGCTCCAACTATACTGACATGCGTACAGTTATTATGGGGGACTGTAACAATCTGAACGTCGCTAACATTATGACCAACTTAGAACTCAGATGCATAGTTAATCAGCCAACACACGGTAATTCAATGATTGACCTTATTCTGACGGATGCAGAATTTTACACAACCAGTAGTGTTCATCCACCCATAGGACTTAGTAGACATCTGTGTGTGCTGTGTCAACCCGAGGCGCCACCCGCCCCACCACCCTTTACTGTGAGGGTGTACCGGCCATTCCTCGACTCATCCGTCCGAAGCTTCGGTCAGTGGATCACGGCAGAGGACTGGAGTGCCGTACTAAGTGTGCAGGACGCGGACGAGGCGGCGGACTTGTTGGAGGGCATGGTTAGGCAGCAGTACGAGGTACACTTCCCGGAGCAGCAGCAGCGAATGCGGCGGGAAAACAAACCGTGGATAACCGCCAGGATACTCCGGCTTATGGACCAGAGACGTCGTGCTTACAGCAGGGGCAGGATGGGCAAGTGGAGGTTGTTATACCTTAGAGTAAAAGCCGAAATAAAAGTAGCAAAAAAGGCAACAGCACTCAGTATTGAGGAAAATAACATAAATTCTGTACATTTCTCCAAGAATTTAAGATGCATACTAGGAACTCAGAAAAAGGAACTTAATATCCCTTTTTTAGATCATTTAGATACTCAGATTATTGGAGAAAAAATCAAGCAACATTTTACCAATATATGCACAACCCTCCCATCACTTGACCATTCACAACTACCTAGTTTTTTACCAATCAGTGACACCACTTCAATAGATCGTATCAGTGTGTACAAATCATTAAAACAACTTAAGATTACAAAAGCTTCTCCACCTGGATCATTACCAAAGAGGCTCATTAAGGAATTTGCCTATGAAATTAGCCTACCCCTCACTTATGTATACAACCTTTGTCTGAGCAATGGCATCTTTCCCAGTAGATGGAAAGAAGCGACAATAGTAGCTTTACCCAAGAAAAAGGTAATTTCCCAGCTAGGAGATTTACGACCATTGTCACTCACACCGGACTTGGGCAAAATATTGGAAGGGTATGTAGCTGTGTTGGTATTAGAAGACATTCGTCCCAATTTAGACCCATTTCAGTATGGAAACCTTAAAGGTAAATCTACCAGTCACTGTCTAGTCATGCTTTTAAACTCAGTTTTAAAGGGCCTTGATGTACCTAAGAAAATAGCACATATTGTTTTGATTGATTTTAAAAAAGCATTTGATTATATTGACCATACTGTAGCTTTAACAGAACTATTTTTATTAGGATGTAGACCTTCATTGCTCATGTTTGAGGCAAACTTTTTATCAAACAGAAAACATAGGGTTAGATATGATTATATTATTTCTGATTATGATATGATAACATGTGGAGTACCTCAGGGGACACGTCTTGGTCCCATTATTTTCTTGGTTGTTATTAACAGATTATGCAGAAATTCCCCAATTCATGTCAAATATGTTGATGATTTAACTATAATGGAAATAGTAGATGTAGAAAATACAGTAACTTTCACAATGCAAAATACCTTGGATAAATTAGCTCGGGATTGTGAAGTTATTAAGATGTGCCCAAACCCCCTTAAATGTGAAGTAATGATTGTGTGCCCACCCAAAAGACCTATCGTCTTCCCACTACTTAAATTAAATGGATACGAACTCCCGATAGTACACTCTTGCAAGCTACTTGGGGTTCACATTAATTCAGATCTTACTTGGAACGATCATATCACTCACATTGTCAGTAGAGCTAGCAGTCTCCTTTTTATCCTATATCGAGCAAGACAATTTTCTTTTAGTCCAAATGTAATGTTCATACTATACACATGGTACATAAGAACTGTCCTAGAATATGCTGCACCTGTATGGCACCCAGGTCTCACGCGTGCACAGCATAATTCACTTGAAAAACTTCAAAAGCGTTGCTTTAGAATCATATTGGGTGAGGCCTATCTGAATTACAACCATGCATTGCAATTACTTGGTACAGAATCATTACAGAAGCGACGAGAAGCAGCAACAATAAATTTTGGACGGGGACTGCTCAACTCACCCGAGCTCAGAAATATGTTGCCACAGACCTTGCATGATGTCCATGGTAGGGAAACAAGGAGAGGTAGTCAATTCTTGCAGTCAGTAAGGTGTAGGACCTCAAGATACCAGAACTCTCCAATACCATATATTGTCTCTAAACTCAATGCCTTGTAAATACCTATGTACATGTTTTATATTTATTTTAGCAGCTTCTTGAGCTTATTTTACCTTTCATGTAGCTACCTCAATAGATACGCACTTGTTGTAAATCAAGACATGACGTTTTATAAATGACTTTGTAAAGCTTTCTTGATCAATAAACCATCAATTATTATTATTATTATATATATATATATATATATATATATATATATATATATATATATATATATATATATATATATATATATATATATATATATATATATATATATATATATATATATATATATATATATATATATATATATATATATATATATATATATATATATATATATATATATATATATATATATCCCCTAATGTAATGAGGTCTTCTGTTATGAAATTTCACGGTTTCGCCCGCTGCGAGACATGACATTTTTTTTTTTTTTTCTTTCTGGCGTACCCGTTCTTCCTCAGTCTCCTATGAATATCTACGGTTCTTTTGCTGCGTACAACATTAGAGAGTACGTAATTTTAGGTCTAACTATTTTTTTCAAATTTATATACGAAAAATGAGATAAATATTTTTCCGTAAATCTAGGAAATAGTCAATGTGTCTGCATTAGATATCTTTTGCATTAATATTTTATTTATTTCAAACAGTTAAACACTGGTTTTGATCTAAAAGTCGAAATATAACAAAAATTGTTTTCACCCGCCTTCCCCCCTCCCCCCCGGGTAATTAAGGGTGAAATCATGAATTACTTTAGGCCTATGTACAAAACCAATCGTAGTAACTAAATTAATCTATATCTGTTTTTCAACATATTGTGATGTATATATCATGTGAATTTCAAGTCCTTAGCTGCAATAGGTGTATTATAGTCATCCCTTAAACTTTGACATAACTTAAAATGGCGGATTTTGGCATATAAAAATGATCTCCGTTGTTATTGGTGTTACACACAGATGGGCCATTGCGGCTTATCAAGCTGTGAGAGGCGAACAAAGTCTGCTGTCGTCATTTTTGTTTGTAACTGATTTTGATTTATGACAAATATTTGAAAGTAAATATTTGACACAGTTTTTTTTTTACTTTTTCATTGAAAAAAAAAATTATCGTACAAAAAAAAAAGATAGCAGACATTCTTCTTGCAACCTTCCTGATCAAAATATTTTCTAAATTAATTGTCAATAAATGAGGGAGGAGAGGCGAGTTGAACACAGGCAATTTAATATGGGATTAGCGATCCTTCAACCCCCTCAAGTGGATGAATAAAGGTGATTAGTTACTTTGATGTATAAAGACTGTAATTTGTAAAGATGAGAATAAATGAGAATAAATTATTTCTATGACCTTGTGTCCAGCCAATGTTTGTAGGTTTAAGGTGAAACCACGAGGTGAGGTGACATTAGTATTGTCAAGTGTCTTTGTAAGGTACTCACACCAAAGTTTTCATTTGCTTCAATCAATCAATGTCTGGT
This sequence comes from Scylla paramamosain, assembly GCF_035594125.1. Taxonomy (NCBI): domain Eukaryota; kingdom Metazoa; phylum Arthropoda; class Malacostraca; order Decapoda; family Portunidae; genus Scylla; species Scylla paramamosain. The sequence goes on from NC_087198.1 coordinate 2,755,113, forward strand.
GATAAAAACAAGGCACTGCATCCTGTGCACTCTACCCTGTGCACGCCTTCCTTTCACTCTGGAATGCACACCTTTATATATTGTGCTGCATTCACACTCACATATTTCAATACAAATAAATAAAATTAATAACAATCACAACAAAAAACAAAAAGTGACCAATAAAAAAATAAAATAAAACAACAAACACAGGTGTGAAGAACTCTTCTCCGTTAACCTCCAAGATAACCTCAGAGCTGGTCTTCAGGAAAAAATAAATAAATAAATAAAGATAAACACTATCACTCTCACGTAGAGGACAGCGTTACACCTCAAAAATAAAAATAAAAAAAATAGCAGCAGACCGAGGAGGGTTCCTATGTACAGCAAGTGACCCCTAAACAAACTAGCTAGCTAACCACAACCAAGGACCCCGGAAGTGCTTATCTGGGTTCTTGTGGCTGGATGGTGTCCGGGTAGCAGTCTGGGGCAGGTGAGGTGGATGGCTGAGTGTAGGCGACCACGTGGCTATGTCTGGTGTCCTCCACGACCTTGTGGAGCTGTATGGGGTCACCTCGCCACTTCCGGGATGACCTGGGATAGTTATCTCGTCACCTACAACCCACTTCTGGTTCTTCATCACCATTGTTAGAGGTAGTTCATGGGTCACCTGCAATAGTAGTAGTAGTAGTAGTAGTAGTAGTAGCAGTAAAAGTAGTAGTAGTACTGGTGGTAGTGGTGGTAGTAGTAGTAGTAGCAGTGGTAGTGGTAGTAGTAGTGGTGGTGGTGGTGGTGGTGGTGGTGGTTGTTGTGGTGGTGGTGGTGGTGGTGGTGGCGGTGGTTGTGGTGGTGTTGGTGGTGTTGGTTGTGGTGGTGGTAGTAGTAGTGGTAGTGGTGATGGTGGTAGTAGCAGTGGTAGTGGTAGTAGTGGTGGTGATGGCGGTGGTAGTAGTGGTGATGGTGGTAGTAGTAGTGGTGGTGGTGGTGGTGGTGGTAGTGTCGGTGGTAGTAGTGGAGGCGGTGGTAGTAGTGGTGGTTGTGGCGGTGGTAGTAGTGGTGGTGGTGGTATTCGTGGTGGTGGTGGTGGTGGTAGTAATAGTAGTAGTAGTAGTAGTAGTAGTGGTGGTGGTGGTGGTGGTGGTGATAGTAGTAGTAGTAGTAGTAGTAGTAGTAGTAGTAGTAGTAGTAGTAGTAGTAGTAGTAGTGGTGGTGGTGGTGGTGGTGGTGGTGGTAGTAGATGTGTTAGTAGTAGTAGTAGTAGTAGTAGTAGTAGTAATAGTTGTTGTAGTAGTAGTAGTAGAAGTAGTAGTAGTAGTACGAGTAGTACTAGTAGTAGTACGATTAGTAGTAGTAGTAGTACGATTAGTAGTAGTAGTAGTACGAGTAGTAGTAGTAGTAGTAGTAGTAGTAGTAGTAGTAGTAGTAGTAGTAGTAGTAGTAGTAGTAGTAGTAGATTAAACAAAATAGAAAAAAAAGAAACCGACAGACAAACCGAGAGAGAGAGAGGGAGGGAGGGGGGCTATTGTAGCCCCCCTCCTCTCTCTCTCTCTCTCTCTCTCTCTCTCTCTCTCTCTCTCTCTGGGAGGTAAGAGAACACCATTTTCTTGTTGGATTGCAAGGTCACTCTAGAAGAGCGGGAAAAAGATGCAGAGGGCGCTGTCAAATCTTTAGTGTGAATGAAGGACGGGCAAGTGCAGCTTGAGAAGGTAGGAGAGTGAAGAGTGTATGTGATCAGTGTGATGGGAAGGTACATGTATGCCTCCCATGTTCTGAAAGAAAGCACTCTCTCCATCAATAGCGACCTTCACACATTTGCTGCAATAATTTCTTGAGTCACTGTTTTCACTACACAAGGAATGAAGAAGCTGTTTATATGAATGTTGAAGGATAAAGCCTTTTCTTTTTGCAGCTGCAAACAGGACACAGGCTTTCATTTGTTACAGGAAAAGTTCTCCTTTGTGCAAGAAATGATAGTAATGATTTCAATAAGAGTAGGTAAAAATGTTATGTTGTTTTGCATGTTTTTTTTTATAGATGTTTTTTTGCATGTTTGTTTTTATAGATGACAGTTGTTAAGGATACTACATCTATATGTTGAGCCGTGACTGAGACAAGTTTTATTATTACCATTTAGAGTTCCACCTTTGTATTTTGACCAGTTACAATGTCACCTCACAAAAGATACTCTTTCATTTTTTTACCATTATTATATTTGCCTCATTAAAAATTATGATAATTAATAATCAACATTTGTTTAAAAGATCTGCGTTTCATTTTTTCCCATTATTTAATGGAATTCATTGTTAAAAAAAAAAAAAAGGGAAGAAAAGTGATAAATGTTGGGCCAGTGGTACACACGGCAACTTTGAATAGTCTGAAATGTAACGGCGGTGGTGCGTGTGGCGCCTGACGTGTTAAATATTGACTGATTTTACTTAATATAACACCATTTTTTTTTATATAACTTTCTCCACCGTAGTCTTTCTAACGTCCAAAACCGTCACCTACCCACTCCCCTCTCACTCTCTCCCAATGTCCCTAGAAGTTACAACCTTCAATTCTCTCCACCCTAATCTTTCTCCAGTTCAAATCCGTCACCTACCTACTCCCCTCTCACTCTCACTCTCACCTTGGCCTCGTACAGGTCGTCCACTTAGGGCGTAATGTTCTTGAGTTGTTCTTCACAGTCCTCTCAAGTTCTCTCAGTGAGTCTTTGAGTTTTGCTTCATATTCTACTTGTAACTTCCTATCAAGCTCACCTATCTCCAGGTGTTTGCGCTTCTTCGTTTCTGTCACCTACTGCTCATAAATTGCAGTGGTAGGAGTAGTAGTAGTAGTACTAGTAGTGGTAGAGGGTGGGTGCAGCATAATTGGTGGCTCACAAAAACACAAAATTATCTCATCGTTTCATTACACTTTCTTATTCGTTTTTGTTTCAGCGGTGCATTTTTACCGCAGATTTTCTTTTCATCTGTATTTTCTTGCTTTTCTCTCACATTCCATTTGTTTTGTTTAACTTGCTTTCTCCTTCGTCTTACTCTGGCCACCATTCTCTCTCTCTCTCTCTCTCTCTCTCTCTCTCTCTCTCTCTCTCTCTCTCTCTCTCTCTCTCTCTCTCTCTCTCTCTCTCACCCTCACCATCACTATCTCTCTCTCTCTCTCTCTCTCTCTCTCTCTCTCTCTCTCTCTCTCTCTCTCTCTCTCTCTCTCTCTCTCTCTCTCTCTCTCTCTCTCTCTCTCTCTCTCTCTCTCTCTCTCTCTCTCTCTCTCTCTCTCTCTCTCTCTCTCTCTCTCTCTCTCTCTCTCTCTCTCTCTCTCTCTCTCTCTCTCACCCTCACCATCACTATCTCTCTCTCTCTCTCTCTCTCTCTCTCTCTCTCTCTCTCTCTCTCTCTCTCTCTCTCTCTCTCTCTCTCTCTCTCTCTCTCTCTCACCCTCACCATCACTCTCTCTCTCTCTCTCTCTCTCTCTCTCTCTCTCTCTCTCTCTCTCTCTCTCTCTCTCTCTCTCTCTCTCTCTCTCTCTCTCTCAGTAGAGAAAGGTAAAGTGATTTTTGATTTTTGACTTTTTTTTTGTTAATGTGTCAGGGTACATGGTCTCAGTTTGGCAATGGAATGAATGGAGCAAGTTTTGATGTCAACTTCATGTGGAGGAAAATTGTGTTTCCTTTATATATATATATATATATATATATATATATATATATATATATATATATATATATATATATATATATATATATATATATATATATATATATATATATATAAAGTAAGCACAATTTTTGTCCACGTGAAACATAAAATAAATGATAAACGACCCATTACAAAGCCTCATTACTTAAACTCAGAAATCACAATGGACAGAAATGTCTTTACGACGCCAGTACTTCACTCAGGTATTAAACATCAGTGCCGCATCACTTTTCTCTCGCTTTCTTTTCTACACTACCAGCGTGACGCCCTCCACGTCCCTGCCACCCACGCCAACCACTTCACAAACTTTAGAAAAACTGACTCAAAACACAACTGCACTCGTCTGCAGAGAGAGAGAGAGAGAGAGAGAGAGAGAGAGAGAGAGAGAGAGAGAGAGAGAGGGGGATGAATTGAGGGCAGGGAAAGAACGGGGGAGCGAAGGGTCAGCGAGAGATGTGCGCTTGGGATAGTGAAGGTGGTGGTAACAGGCAGCCCTCACAGCCCCTGCCACCACCACCACCACCAACCACCACCTTTCATCACCAATTGTTACCTTCAAGCTGCCATCGCATACGTCCTGCCTTCATTCCTTATTACGTTACAGGTATGACACCTGAATACTCGTACTACTAATGGCGCCACCACCACCACCACCACCACACCTGTCCATAAAACCAATATTTCCCTTTCATGTATTTTGTCTACGTAATGAAACGGCGGAGGGAAGCATCACGTAGACAGACAAACACAGATTGCTCTCTCCACCAGTCCTCCATCAACTGACTGACAGACTGACTGACTGACTGTGTGATTGAAAGACGGACAGACAGACAGATTGCTCTCTCCACCAGTCCTCCATCAACTGACTGACTGACTGACTGTGTGACTGAAAGACGGACAGACAGACACAGATTGCTCTCTCCACCAGTCCTCCATCAACTGACTGACTGACTGACTGACTGACTGTGTGACTGAAAGACGGACAGACAGACAGATTGCTCTCTCCACCAGTCCTCCATCAACAGACTGACTGAATGACTGTGTGATTGAAAGACGAACAGACAGACACATATTGGTCTCTCCACCTTTCCTCCATCAACAGACTGACTGACTGATTGAAAGATGAATAGACAGACACAGAGTGGTCTCTCCACCAGTCCCCCATCAACCGACTGACTGACTGACTGACTGAAAGACGGACAGACAGACAGGTGGTGTACTCATATTTATCTGCTCAGCTTCTCAACTTACTTAACTGCAGCCTCAGTCATATAACTTTCATCATCAGAGTCAGGAGAGTTAAAATATTAGTTCATTTGCTGTCAATCTCTCTCTCTCTCTCTCTCTCTCTCTCTCTCTCTCTCTCTCTCTCTCTCTCTCTCTCTCGCACACACACTAACGTCACATCACACAGGTCATTGTATAGATGAAATTGTTTATACACATTTCCTAATAGAATTAGTTTTCTATTGTAAGTTTACATAAATAGTCCAATAATAGTAATCAAAACCACAGATTACTACCTTTCATTACGTGTGGAGCTTCAATCTCAAATAAAAACCATTATACATTGATTCAAATAAGGCAACACTCACCTGGGACACGAGGAGCAGGGGAGGACAGGCAGGGAAAAGCGGGGAGAGGGTGGCGGGCAGGCTAGGAAGGGAGCGGGGAGGAAGGGAAGGGGAGAGAAGGCCTGAAACAGGGAGGTGAAACAAGCGAACGAGTGACTGCAATTTGCTGATTATAGGAGTACACACACACACACACACACACACACACTCTCTCTCTCTCTCTCTCTCTCTCTCTCTCTCTCTCTCTCTCTCTCTCTCTCTCTCTCTCTCTCTCATCCCTGATAATCGTATCACCGCCACCACCACCACTTCCACTCCGTCCGATAAACACCTTTTTACACCACCACCAACACCAATTAGCCCGCTCCGACTACGACCACCGCCACCTACCACCTCCACCACCACCACCATCGCAATCCTCAACCACACCCAACAACCACAACATCGTTGCGTCCGCTGCACCCACCACTGTCACACAACCACCACCATCCCCAACAACCACAACCACCTTTAACATAAGCCAGTCACGTTCACCATCACTACCAACACCCTCTACAACCATTCCAACCATACCAAACACCACCACAACCACCACCTCAACCCAGTCATGTCCGCCATAGCCACCTCCACCTCCCCCTTCCACCATCCTACTCTCCACACCTCTCTTCCACTATCCACTCCTCCCTATCCACCACCAGGCCATACTCACATCCACCTCTCCCTCCACACCGCTGTCCACCACAGCATGACCACCAGGGACAGACGCAACACTGCTTCACCGCCGTAACACAACCGGGGACTCGTCACGTCAGCGGGCGCAGGGCGAATGGCTGAGGAGACGGCGAGGAGAGACTATCACGTGACTTGAATACTTGGCGCTGATTGGTGAAGGCTGTGCTGAGGTAATTGTCACTAAGAACGGAGCCACTTTCGCAATACTACTTGTAATGATACAAAATAATAGAATCACGGTTATTATTACCAGTAGAAGACACTTACCAATACACTGTGAGGCAAGAAGTTATGACAAATGAAGGATACGTGAGCTTTACGAAGAATACGAAAGAAAACGGAAAAATAGAACGCTCTGATTGGCAGATGGGAAGCAGACCACCACCACAGCTCTCGTATTTATTGAGGCTTATATAGACTTGAAATAGCGACTTGAGACTAATGAAATAACGTAATACATGTAGTGCGGGTGTTTTCATCAATGACAGACAGACTAATGCTACGAGATAAGAAAAAAAAAAGATACATTACAGTCACTGGGGGAATGTAGCAAGGCAGTCTTAGGTATCATGAATGCACTTATTTTTTCATGAAGCAAGGTTATGTGCCTGTATTCTGAAAGGCTTTGCTCTCTCACCAGACTATTTCCAAAGGCCACAGAAATAATTACCCGGGTTTTCAAGACTGGTTCTCCTGTTGATGCTGTAGAGACCTTACCACTGTAACTAGAACCATAGAAACACTCTTAAAACTCGTGTAATTTCATTTACAGCCTATTGAAAGTAGTCGGGATGCGGGCAGAAATGTTTCACGATACGGTGTATCGTGAAACATTTCTTTTGGCACTTTTGTTAGAAATACAGGCAGGGAATCTGCTTCATTAATTAGGGAGCCGTCTTTACACACAGACTGACACACTGTGTGTTACGTGTTCACTGTCAATCTATTCACTTCTACTAACAGTTTCCGAGCTCCAAGCAATCAGCAGCTATTACTAAAAAGAATAAAGTAAATAAAGAACTGTAGGGGATGAGTCACTGTACACAAATGAGCGCCTATAAAGTAGCAGATGATAAAAAGAAAAATGATCTGACAGTGAAAGGATTAAGCATTTAGGAGGCGCAGGTGCGAGGCGTTTACTATATATAACACCTCGACTTTCCCATGACTCGGTGACAAAGAGGAGCAGTCAGGCGGGTGGGCTGAAGGCGGCCACAGCCACAGCTGACCACCTCGCCGCACCCTCCGCCTCATTCCAGGTTAGACGAGTGTTGTCTGTCGCACTGTGTATCTTTTCGTGGTGACGTCACGGGCGGCGGCGCAACAAGGGGATGATTCCCCGGCAGGTATTGGCCGTTATCGTGTTTTCACGGAGCTGCAACAATATATATGTATATATATATATATATATATATATATATATATATATATATATATATATATATATATATATATATATATATATATATATATATATATATATATATATATATATATATATATATATATATATATATATATATATATATATATATATATATATATATATATATATATATATATATATATATATATATATATATATATATATATATATATATATATATATATATATATATATATATATATATATATATATATATATATATATATATATATATATATATATATATATATATATATATATATATATATATATATATATATATATATATATATATATATATATATATATATATATATATATATATATATATATATATATATATATATATATATATATATATATATATATATATATATATATATATATATATATATATATATATATATATATATATATATATATATATATATATATATATATATATATATATATATATATATATATATATATATATATATATATATATATATATATATATATATATATATATATATATATATATATATATATATATATATATATATATATATATATATATATATATATATATATATATATATATATATATATATATATATATATATATATATATATATATAAAGGACGTGGAGTAATTATATAATGCAAGGGAATGATCTCTAACAATTTCCAGAGGATGGTTGATAAGAATGCACCTGTGCTTCTGAAAGTATTGGTTTTCATATTAATATTGAACATTATTAGTATTTTTTTCATTGAGTTGTGCTTTACTATGACATTGATTTCTTTTACCATTGTTAATATATTTTGTAATTATTGTGTGTGTCAATTGTTTCTTATAAGATGTATATGCCTCCGGATGAAAAAAAGTCAATATTATCGTCATTACTTTTGTTTTTCATCATCTTACTCTTATTATTATTATTATTATTATTATTATTATTATTATTATTATTATTATTATTATTATTATTATTATTATTATCATTATTATTATTATTATTATTATTATTATTACTATTATTTTTATTAATATGTTTACGAGACTGTTCGTTTACAGCAGGGCCTAAGAGTGTGTGATGCGGCCTGGTATATAGTCAGATAAATTAAATATAGCCAGACTATTACTATTATTATTATCATTGCTACTACTACTACTACTACTACTACTGGTACTACTACTACTACTTCCATCATTGTTTGTCGTAGCGTGTACTTCCTTCCTCATCATTAGAGACACCTACGGAACAACAGGAAGACAGCCAAGGAAGACCCGAGTGTTGAGCCAAACGCGATCAAGCGAAGGGGAAAGAAGAGCAAGACGTGTGTGTTTATTAATGCCACTTGTCAATATTCGCTGCTTCATGGTCTGCTGCCACTCTTCCCTCTCATCTCATCTCATACGGGATTCTCCAAGGATATTACCACTTTCCTGCTCCAAGATGATAATTTGACACTTGTGCTCAGTGTTAATCCGTATCTCTCTCTCTCTCTCTCTCTCTCTCTCTCTCTCTCTCTCTCTCTCTCTCTCTCTCTCTCTCTCTCTCTCTCTCTCTCTCTCTCTCTCTCTCTCTCTCTCTCTCACTGCGATACACTTAAAGGAGGGAGTTGGTTGTGTTTAGCCATAAAGCATATCAATGTACTTTATCCTTTGATTTTTTTTTTTGTAGTATATCGGTATAAATATAATGCAGGTCTTCAGATAGTGTGCTTCATCTTTATTTTTTTAATGTGTATTTTCTTCGGTGCGTTTACTTTTTATTTATTTTTCAGTCTAAGATTGTGAATGATTGAACAGTATCGAACAAAGGCGTCTGTGTTGAGTCTTGTTATGGTACAGTGCTAAACCCTTCCCAGTCTTTCCCATTGTTTCTCCTCGATTCTCCTTCATTCATCTTCTCTCCCTTCCTCTTGCTCTCCTGTAGTGCCCCTTGTGATTAGCTATCGAGCGCTGACGCACACTAGCAAATTTGCAACCTTTTTTTCTGTCCTTGGCCATCATTGTTGCTGCCGCCATCACCGCCACCACCACCACCACCACAACCACCACGACCAACACCTACTCTGTCAAAGTAAATGCCAATTCATCAGTTTGCTAGACCTGTTTGCATTACTGCATCCGCTACCCAACCCCCCCCCCCAAAAAAAAAAAAGGCAACACCGCCTCTGAAGCCTTAGTATATTACATTATCATTATCACTATCATCATCATAAAAAAATCCTACACCTATATTCTCCCCACCGTCACTCTCCACGCCTTTCTCCGTCAACACAGAACACTGTCCGTACACTTGTATATCTGAAAGCCCTTTGGATTCATATTTGCTTTTTTTTTTGTTTACATTATAATGGTGCGTCCTGAGGCGTGGTGGCGTGAAGGGCGGCGGCGGCACGAGGTAATTTCACGGCAGGTATTGGCTGTTATCGAATTTGCACTGAGCGTCCCTGGCTGGTGGTTTGTTTTCGATGTAACTGTTTGCCTTTGCTAGTGTTTCAGCCTGAAGTGAACCAGTGATGTGATGAAAACCTTCCACTCTTTAACTAACGTTGCTTTCATTCTTCTATGCTTTTTTTATACGTGTCTTTATTCTATCAACTTTCAGAACTCTCTCCATGGAGTGAAGACACCAACACTGACCAGCCGCCAGTCACCAGCCACGACAAACTCCTTATCTTTCTTCCATCACGGAAATATCCCATATTTTTTTCCACCTTTAAAGATTTTTCATCTGACTTGCACCACCAAAAAGTTTCCCATTAATCTTTTCCCGTCAACAGTTTACCATCACCGAGTTTCTCCGGCTTTCAAAACCCCGGCATTTCTTGGCACTGGTCTTCACACTGTCCACACACTTCAGGCGCCCTTCCCTCCACGCCTGATTACTCTGTCACATGTAAATATAAGGTCCCTTGATAAACAAGTTACATTTAAGATCATGATCTCGAATCGTGATGAATAACCAGGAAAGGTCGCTTGTTGCTCGCTGTTTCCTATTTACCAAGAGATTACGAGATTCGGTATAATTAATGCAGAACTTTCCAGTCTGCAAGTCTGTAATCCTGCAGGGCTGCAACAGGTGCCCCAGGGGAGGCGGGGGAACAGACTCTCGTTTTCTTTGCCTGCCGTGCTGGAGAGGGAGGCAAGCGGGCGTCACTCCTCGAGGGATGAAAGGACACGTCTCTATTAACATGTCAAATTCTTGAGTGTAAGCGACGTGAGGAAATGCATCGATTTGAGTTAACGTTTACGCACACACACACACACACACACACAGACACGCACACACACACACACACACACACACACACACACACACACACACACACACACACACACACAGACACACCTGGAACGTAAACCGGGTAAAATCTGTAGGAGGCAGTCACCACACCACGCGTCACCTCAGCGCCAACCATTGCACCGAGGTAAGTGGCCCCGCATCCACTCACTCTCTTCTTCCTTTAATTTGCTTCTGCCGAAAGTGTTCTTTGCTTTGTGAAACTTTATCGTTCGCACACTCCTTCATGTTCTTGTCACAAAAACGTAGAACTGGTGATACAAAAATATCGAGTTTGAGAAACAGAAATTACAGTCACTAGAAATACTGTGCGCGTCTCCCATGATTTCCATCTCTCTCGACACGTTGCATTCTTTCAATAATATTTTCAGAAGCTTTCCTTATTTTATGATGATGATGATGATGATGATGATGATGATGATGATGACGCAGTTTTCATCAGCTTTACTCCCGATCTTCCACAACAGAAAGTTTCATTATACAATGGTTCTTTCATATTTTTCGATATTTTTACTTCCTGGAACACTGTGTTCTCTAGCCACACTTGTACTAATATTTTCCATCCTAGTTTTTCACACTATTGACCCGACCTTCCATCGGTAATCAAGAACACAGTGTCTAATGTTAATCATTGTCACGAAGGACCGGCATATTATAGTTTAAAGCGTTTAAATCACCATGATTTAACTGTGAACCATCAGCGACATTATGTTGGTCCAAACACTACACCAAACACTCACACAACTGAAACAAGCTGGCTACACTCAAAAGTTTGCATTTCGGAAAAAAAAAAAAATGAGTGAAAGAAAAAAAAA
>NC_087198.1:2774132-2784132 GCF_035594125.1 Scylla paramamosain
GATGTGAGCCGCACTCTGTAGATGCAGAAATGGTCTCTGTCTGCCCACTCAAAGAAAGAATTTACAGTCAAGAATTCCACTGCTGATGAGCTCCTTTGTTCCCCAAAGTCAATCTTTCAACACATTCCATTCAAGAGAAGGAAGAAATTCTTGAACAGTTTATGGAAAATAATGTCAGCAGAAACATTCGCCGCTATTTCATGAAAACAGCTTGCCGAAGGAATTTCGCGATATTCAAGGTGTGGCGGCGTGCCCAGGCCATCAAGCGGTTCCCAGGCCTGCGCCTTGGAACACAGGACACTGCAGCGTGGCAGTCTTTCACGTGGCAGAAGACCTCCCTTAACGACTTCCTCATGGCAGAGAAAGAGACCCTTCTTTACAGTTTGTCGCGGAACCACAAAGTGTCGTGTGAAGAAATCTTTCAAGCTCAGGCGACGTAAGAAACGGCGACTCTTAGTCAAGATTGTCAGGTTCTTGGACCAGCTCCCCATCCACCGCCTCCAGTACCTGAATGAACACGTCCTCGCAAAGGCACAGCGGGAAAATAAAGGGGAGCGGCAAAGTCACTCAGACATGACTCCCGTGTTGCAGTTTTTACAGACTGTGGCTACAATGCAAAGACAGGAGTCGCCCTTTCCCTGCCACGGCCCTGTTTGTGCAAAAACATGTTGAGAAAATACTCGTCTGTCGCGAATGAAACTTATCAAAGCTTGACGCGCAAGTTACTCCAGCAGAAGCACAAACACCTGAAGAGACGCCTATCGGAGCACGAGCTTAACAGTCTGTTCCCCTTGTGCCCCAAAGATGACACAGGTGTGATGCACCTCCCTAAACACCAGAGGCTGCACGACCACTACCACTACCACCACCACCACAATCATCACCAGCCCCAACAACCACTGAGACAAGCAAGCAATCAAACCGACACTCCACATCTCCTCCCAGATGAAGACTTATGAATAATAGGGAGCCACTGGAAGACACGGACCTCTGAGAACGATCGCCACTCACATAAATCAACAGCAAGTGACAGTGATACAAACCATAATGACAAAGGAAGTGAGAGAGATGGACAGAAGATTAATTACACCCTGACATTCTCTCTCTCTCTCTCTCTCTCTCTCTCTCTCTCTCTCTCTCTCTCTCTCTCTCTCTCTCTCTCTCTCTCTCTCTCTCTCTCTCTCTCTCTCTCTCTCTCTTCCTCTCTCTCTGTCTCTCTCTATTCACTCCATTTAACTTTAATTTGCTCAGTGAGATACTCGTAACATAAGTCACTTCAAGTTATATATAAATTTTGTTTTCTTCTGCCTCTAATCAGCGTGTTTTTGAAGCTCAAATCCGATGAATTTTGTGGCTTAGTGAATCATTGTTTTCGTCCTTGTTCTCTGTCAAGAATGTTGTTTTTCTTTCTCTAATTGTTTCTTGTGTTCTTGTTATGTGCAGTGTAGCTTAGTGTGCACCGGAGAAGAAGTCATTGTTTTTACTAAATACTAATGTTCTTGTTATCTATGATGTTGTTTGGTATGGACTAAAGTAAATAACAAAAAATAAATAAATATAAGAAAAATAAAAAAATGAGTAGATAATAGATGTTCTTAGATATCTTTATATTTTTTTTTCAGTTATTATTTATGTTCCTGTTATCTCTCGGTGGCGGTGTGCACTGAAGTAGACGATAACCAATGAACAGGAGAGGAAAATGTCCTTCGATTCAGTTTATCCTTTAGTGGCATCACAGAAGATAATGATAGTGTTTCTTAATTATCTTCCCTATTATCATCGGTCCATCTTGCGGTGGACTGAAGTAGATAGGAAACCAAAGAAGGGAGGTAGAGAACTTTCTTAGATGCCTTCGTCCTCTACTGAAATAATAGAAGATAATAATAGTGATTCCTGATTTTTATTTATTTTTTTTTTCCCTCGCAGTTTTTGTTGTCCTTGGCCAGTGTACCTCTTACGTAACAAAAGATCTTCCTTACCATCATCTATCCAGACTGAAACACAAAGGTAGCCTGAGGAGAGCGGACAGATGGTGTTCACAAATTAAAGTTAAGGAAAGCTATTGTGACAACAACATCGAGTATTTAGCGTTTACCTGTCGACCCTTTTACCTACCACGTGAACTTAGCAAGATAAATGTAGTATTTGTGTATATACCCCCGGATGCGGATGAATCTATAGCAGCTGATACACTAGAAAACTGTGTTACAAACTGTGAAAACGAAAACTCGAACAGCGCAATAATTGTTTTAGGTGATTTTAATCATTGCGATTTTCAAGGAAAAGTCCCTACATACTACCAAACAGTGCATTGTTTCACAAGAGGCAACGTTACACTAGATAAGATGTATTGTAACATTAAGGATGGATACAAAGTTTTTAAACGACCTAACATTGGAAATGGAAACCATAACATGCTATATTGTGTTCCTACATATAAACAGCTACTGAAAAGAGTTAAACCGAAAGAAAAAATAGAAATTAGAAAATGGGATGATAATAACAGGCAACAACTACAAGCTTGTTTTGGGGTGTACAGACTGGTCTGCCCTGATAGAAAACGGAATTGACATCAACACCAATTTAGATATTTTCGATGGTTATTTCCACTTCTGCTTTGATATGATCGTACCTACCAAGAAAATAAAGATATACCCAAACAATGAACTATGGATTAATACAGAGCTAAAATCTATGCTAAATGAAAAACACAGACTCGAGCGTAATAGAAGTGATGCTGAAAGAAGAATATTGCAAAGAAACATAGATAAGAAAATATCTGATTCTAAAAGAATATACAAAGAAAAAGTTGAAGGCTTGTTTAAGACAAATAGAGTAAAAGACGCTTGGAAGGGACTTAAAACCCTATGTGGGCACAAGAAGAAACAGAGTGTGCCTCAACTAGAAAATATCAACACATATGTTGATTTGAAAGCCATGATTTCAGTGATGCGTGTAATGAGGTAATGACAGAAATTCAATCTCATAATGATGAAAGAATAATAATTAGGCAAGAAGACGTGCAGAAGTCCCTGCAGAATATACGGGCAGGTAAGGCTACAGGGCCAGATGGAATGCCTGCTATGGTACTTAAACATTGTGCAAAACAACTGACACCCGTACTGACAACATTATTTCAGGATTCAGTAGATCAGGGAGTGGTACCTTATAAATGGAAGGAATCTGAAGTAAAACCTATTGCAAAAATTAACTGTCTAAAAGATCCCAAAGATTTTAGACCTGTAGTATTAACATCTAATATTATGAAATGTTTAGAAAGTGTATTGAAAAATTACATCTGTGAAAAAAAAAAAACTAATAATATAAAAGACCCTATGCAGTTTGCTTATTGTAATAATAGGAGTGTACAGGATGCGACACTTACATTATTGAATGATGTTAACAGACATTTAGATAAGCCCAAATCACAAATTAGAGCACTGTTTATTGATTTTAGTTCAGCATTTAATACAATGCAACCTCATATTCTGCTCAATAAAATGCTAGAAATGGGTGTAAATAGAAATATCTTAAAATGGATTTTTAGCTTTTTATCCCAGAGACCCTAGTATACCAATGTAAACAATGTTAAGTCTGATGTCATATTAACTAACACAGGAGCCCCACAAGGTTGTGTGTTGTCCCCTGTTCTTTTTACCTTGTAAGAAGTGGAATTGATGACTGTACTATTGTGAAATATGCTGATGATACAGTTATCTTAGGAAAAATTGTAAATGATAATTATGAAGGCTCTTTAACTCAGGTTAGAAAAAAAAAATTGTTGATTGGAGTAAACAAAATTTTTTGGAGCTCAATGTAAAGAAAACTAAGGAGATGATATTTGATTTCAGAACTAAAAATAAACATGTACCAGACCTATTAACAATTAGAGAAGAAAACGTAGAAAGAGTAAACCAGTTTAAGTATCTGGGCTTTATGATCGATGACCAGTTGAAGGGCAGTGTCAATACAGATATGGTGTCAAGGAAATGTAGCCAAAGACTACACTTTGTACGTATTTTGCGCAACTTACATGTAGATAAAGTGATCGTTAGTCTATTCTACAAATCATTGTTGGAACCAGTCCTAAACTTTTCGGTCACTGCCTGTTATGGAAAGCTTACCTGTAAAGAAAAAAAATAAGCTGGGAAGGATTGTTAAGAAGGCAGGAAAATTAGGTGCACAGACCATATCATTAGATAAGCTCTATCAGACAGGTACAATGAAACAAGTGGACAGGATAATGAAAGATATCACTCATCCGCTACATAACTGTTACACATATCTAAAATCTGGTAGAAGGTTGGCTCTGCCCATGCAGCGTACTGACAGATATAGGAAGTCATTTGTACCTAAAAGCATTCTCCTTTCAATCATCTATCATCACTATAATTTTTAGATTTAAGTATTCATGGTTACTGTATGTGATGGTTCATGATGAGGGCAGAAATAGCCCGATATTGCATGTATACGATAGCCCATGTAATGACTCCTTGCTTAATGTTTTATTGTTTTATTGTTGTACTGATTTTATTTACTTTTTAATGTTATGTATAAGCAACTACTAGGGAGCTCTTAAGCCAAAATTAATTTCATTTGTATTACATTTTGTATTACAACTTGACGAATAAATTATCTTATCTTATCTTATCTTATATGCATGACATGTTGATTAATCCCAACACCTCTACCGGTAAGAGGGAGGTAACTCAGCTACAGTACACCCGTTGATGACTTTATACTTGTGGTTTACCTTTATCAATTACTAATCCTACAAGTAAGAAGTGAGGGAATGACCTGCTTCTTCTCTCCCACATATTTCTCTTTTATTCTCTCTCATCACATTCTTCTTATATTCTCTACACTCTCTCCACCTCTCCCTCCATCCATATTTCTCCTACTATTTCTTTATTTCACCTTTTAATCTCTATCCCTCATCTTTCCACACTTTCTTCCCTCATTTCCTCTATCTTCATTTTTCCTTCGGCTTCTATTTTATTTATTTTTTTTTTTCACCTCTTCCTGAAAATTCTTCTTCCATTCCCTTTTTCCTCTTTTCTGTTCTCTTCCTGCCTTCATTTCTTCCCGTCTTCATTTATACTTCATCACCCATCTCTTCCTCTTTATTCCTCATCTTTCCTCTCTTTTAATACTCCTCTTCCTCTTCCTCCTCCTCCTCTTCTTCAGTAAGCAGCAGAAAGCAATTAATTATCTTCTTCATCAAGTTTTCTTCCTCACCTCACTTTTCTTCACTTTCCGTCAAAACAATCCTTTTTACTTCTTATAATTCTCTCTCTCTCTCTCTCTCTCTCTCTCTCTCTCTCTCTCTCTCTCTCTCTCTCTCTCTCTCTCTCTAGCGAGGCAGTTGATGGTCGTATAGTGAAAGCTAAAGAAGTAGTTGATGGCAGTGAGATCACTAACTACATGATTAGCAGTAGTTAATTAACCATTCAGACAACCTTCTCGTACCTTGAGAAGTTAATTAAAGTACTACAAAAATATTATAATCAAGTAATTAATTCTTCCCACGTAAAATGTCATTGAAGGATACCAGCTTTACTAAGTGTTACTGAGGAAAACCCTTTATACCTCACGGCATGTCACGGTGACAGTGTTAATTAAGAGTGTACGTAATGAAGTATTGGTTATCTCTCTCCTGTATCCTTAAGGCAACAAGAGTGACGAAAAAGGTTTAAACGGAGACTTGTTGCGCGCTCCTGCTCTCTTACCCACTCCGTGATGCAATGCTTCTTCGGTTCTCGTTTTCTCTCGGAGAACATGATCAGATGTATCTTTTAAAATTACTCATTTACTGTAATAACTATAGTATCAGTTAATTCACCACCAGACTGCTTCTTTGAGTCATAATTATGTAGGAAAGTTGAGGAATAGTCACGTAGGAGTTCATAAAAGCGAGCAAACAGAACTCTTGCAAAGAGCCAAAGCGATAAAAGAAAAACGAGTGTGTAAGAAAACGGTCAGATATTCGCGCAGACTCAAATAAAATAAATGAAAGCTGCACGCTTCCTAGAAGGCAAGAGGAGATGAATCGTGAGTGCATGAAGATACCGTTCCCTTCCTTTTCTTTGCCTCCCTTTGTACTTTGAGCCTCAGCAGAGCACACAAGGGACAATTGCTGACGGTTTACAGATCATTAGTGCCTCAAGACTGCCCTGGCCGAAAGGGAGAGCACACATTACAGAAAAATACAGAAAAATGTAAAAAAAAAAAAGCCTTGTAATATTAAGCGCTGTAAGTAGAAATGGAATTAGCTATATTCCCAAAGGTCTCGAAGGTACTTTCAAGTAAGCTTAAAGTGCCTGTTGTGAATACATCAGCGAAATATAGTAGGTATACGAGTATATGTGTTTGAGGTGGAAAAGGAGTTTGGTTTGTGTTATGAGTGAATGAAGTGATGTTAAAGCAAAGAAAAAGAAAGCCGAAAAGTATGCAGGTGTTTTGAAATGTGTTAAGAGAAGAGTAGCTGTAGAAACAGGTGTTTCTCAGGCTTAAAAAAATAGTTTGTTGGTAGTAAGAGTGAATCCAAAGGAAGGTAATGCACAGATTTAATGCTCATAGTGTTAAAAAAATAAAAATAAATGTACGTAGATGTTTCCAGCAGCTGTAAAAAATAAATAAATAAATAAATAAATAAATAAATAAAAGTATGTAGAAATACGAGTATGTAGCAAAATGTGTGGATAAGGAAAAAAAAAAGAAATGGACACGCTATTCTGTATGCACACACCCACACACACACACACACATACACACACACACACACACACACACACACACACACACACACACACACACACACACACACACACACACACACACATCATAAAAATGCATGAAACCAATAATGTTAATTCAAATAAAAAGAAAAAAAAGTGAGAAATATGAAAAAAAGAAAATATTACAATACTACGTAGACGAAATGAAAAGAAAAGAAAAGAATTTTTTTTTTACTTAATTTTCATTTTTTTTTTTTTTTTTTACAGATTATTTTGCAGGTATCTTTTAACGAAGCAGGTTTGGGTTACTTTCCAGAACCTCACTATTCTAGACTGTTTCTTTTCATGATTTCGCAATTATTTCTCAATAGACTAAACATTTTGTCAGGGTTTAATCCATGATGTTAATGCTTTAGACGATTTTTTTATTTATTTTTTCAATAATTTTACTGTTTTGGGCTACTTTCCTTCCAAAGACCAAGTATTCTGGACGTTTTTTTTTTTCCATAGTTGGTTGGTGATATTGTTTTATATATCTTTACTGTGCGGGTTATTTCCGTTCAAAAATTTTCTCCTTTTGCACTAATTTGATCAGTAAGTTTCATATTTTGTGCACTTTTCGTTGATAACTTTCCTGTTATGGCTATTTCTTTCCACATTACTCCTCTTTTTGTGTTGTTTTCATTGATAATTTTTCATATTTTGTGTTGTTTTCGTCTGCTTCTTTCTTGTGTAATGCTATTTTTCATCCATAACCTCCTTTATTTTTAGCTATTTTCATTTTCTGTTTTTTTTTGTCAAAATTTTTACCGCGATCATCTTATATATATATATATATATATATATATATATATATATATATATATATATATATATATATATATATATATATATATATATATATATATATATATATATATATATATATATATATATATATATATATATATATATATATATATATATATATATATATATATATATATATATATATATATATATATATATATATATATACTCGTATATATATATATATGCAGGAAGAACACTGGCCAAGGACAACGAAAATTTAATGAAAAAAAAAAAAAGATGCCCACTGAAATGCCAGTCCCATAAAAGGGTCAAAGCAGTAATCAAAAAATGATGAATAAGTGTCTTGAAACCTCCCTCTTTAAGGAATTCAAGTCATAGGAAGGTGGAAATACAGAAACAGGCAGGGAATTCCAGAGTTTACCAGAGAAAGGGATGAATGATTGAGGATACTGGTTAACTCTTGCGTTAGAGAGGTGGGCAGAATATGGGTGAGAGAAAGAAGAAAGTCTTGTGCAGCGAGGCCAAGGGAGGAGGGGTGGCATGCAGTTAGCGAGATCAGAAGAGCAGTTAGCATGAAAATAGCGGTAGGAAACAGCTAGAGATGCAAATTTGCGTCGGTGAGAGAGAGACTGAAGACTAAGTTTTTAATTTTTTTTTTTTAATGTAGGAAGGACACTCGGCAAGGGCAAGAAACATCTAATAAAAAAAAAATGCCCACTGAAATGCCAGTCCCATAAAAGGGTCAAAGCAGTGGTCAAAAATTGAATGAATAAGTGTCCTGAAACCTCCCTCTTGAAGGAATTCAAGTCATAGAAAGGTGGAAATACAGAAGCAGGCAGGGTGTTTCAGAGTTTACCAGAGAAAGAGATGAATGATTGAGAATACTGGTTAACATTTGTGTTAGAGAGGTGGACAGAATAGGGGTGAGAGAAAGAAGAAAGTCTTGTGCAGCGAGGCCGCAGAAGGAGGGGAGGCATGCAGTTAGCAAGATCAGAAGGGCAGTTAGCATGAAAATAGCGGTAGAAAACAACTAGATATGCAACATTGCGGCGGTGAGAGAGAGGCTGAAGACAGTCAGTTAGAAAAGAGGAGTTGATGAGACGAAAAGCGTTTGATTCCACCCCGTCTAGAAGAGCAGTATGAGTGGAATCACACCAGATATGTGAAGCATACTCCATACATGGACGGATAAGGCCCTTGTACAAAGTTAGCAGCTGGGGGGGTGAGAAAAACTGGCGGAGTCGCCAGAAAAAGAGAGAGAATAAGAGAGAGAATAAGAGAGAGCTAATTTAGATTTATTGTCATAGCAGAGAATACTGTATAAAAAAGAGTAAGGCTTGTTAAATTTCATTATGTGAAGTGGATTTTCATCTTACTTTGTATTTATGTGAAATAGTGAGAAAAAAAAAACATATCAGTCGTCTTGTGAGTGAATTAACTTTCAGAAAATAATGTGTAAGAATAAAAGTGGTGTATATTGACAATTGTGCAGTGCTGAGGCGACTGAGGAAGCTCCTGTCACCATTGAATTTTTTTTTTCCTCACTTTAACTTAATATCGGTACAAACCAATCAGGAAAAGTCAAGTGTGTGGTGAGTTTATTAACGTTGCCTCAAAAAGTACTGTAATATATGAAGTGGTTGAGAAACTTCCCCTACTAGTGAATGCCCGCCTTTCACTTACCTAACATGAACTACTGAGACGAAAAATAAAGTCTACTGATTTTATAAACGTATTAAAACCTAGAAAAAATTTCAAAAAGTCATGTTAGATTTAATTTCTGGGAATTGTGTGGAGCTTAACCATTCTACGCCTCCACTGACGAATCTCCATCACACACTTACCTAACAAAGTATTAAGAGGGAGAAAATAGCAGTGTTTATATAAGGTAACATAGAGTGTGGCATAAAAGTCAAGGTATATTTAATTGTTCTGAGTAGTGAGGAGGTTGAACTCTTCACGCCTCCAGTAGTAAAGCTCCACCACACAATTGTGAAATATTAACAGGTGAAGGTCTCTGGTGATCATATAAAGCATAATGAAACAAAGTAATATACAAACTCATGTTAGATTTGATTAATTTGATTTACACACACACAAGCCGTACAATAATTCTTCCACACACTCGTACTGGCCTCTTCCTGCACCCAACCACTCCTTTTTCCAGTTTCTCATCCCCACCTACCTGTCGCCATACCCAACCTGTCATCCTCCTGCCTAGTCATCCCTTTCTCTCCTCCCCTGCCTTATTCCCTCTTATTGTTACTCTTTACTCTGTCCTAGCCATCTCACAACCACTACCTATCCATCCCTCGCTCGCCTGACCTTCCTCAACCTCTGGTGACGTCGCAGATAGACGATACTTGGAACTGAATCCTGAGACGAATCATCTTGGCAGCGCGAGACTCAAGGGACGAGGCTAGCTGATATGATTATGTGTGGCGTAAATG
>NC_087198.1:2829132-2839132 GCF_035594125.1 Scylla paramamosain
TCAAAATGTTATTCGGTCAACAGTATATATACATTTTGTTTTCAACATTTTTTTTTTCTCTTCAATTTACATTTCACATCTCCATCATTTGGCTTTTTTTTCAGCTAACCATTTATATATTTCTTTTTTAATACTCTTACTTCAACATTTCCTAGTCTACTCATTTCACCATATCTACATGCATTGACCGATATTTCACTATACACATAATTACCAATATACTCCCTTCAACACTTCCTGCATGCTTCAGTTCAGATTTCAACGTACTCGCGATTACCATGATACTCATTTTACTTTTTCTTCACTATTTCTGTATACTCACAATTACCAATATTTTAGTCTTTCTCCACTATTTCAATATGTTCACAGTTACTGATATACTCACTTTGCTCTTTCTTCATTATTTCAATATAATCACGATTACCAATATACTAATTTCATTATTTCTTCATGTTTCACTCTATATTTCAACATACAATACTCATAATTATCAACATTTCTTCATGCAAATATATATATATATATATATATATATATATATATATATATATATATATATATATATATATATATATATATATATATATATATATATATATATATATATATATATATATATATATATATATATATATATATATCATGCATCAGTGTATACTTTCTTTCAATTATTATGAAAAATTTCTCCATCATATTCCATTATTTAAGGTCATCCACACATGATAACCTTGCTATAATATCATGTTTTTTTGTTTATTTTTTCTGGAATGTACTTCACCTTGATGTCAGCTTGTGCCATCAGTGTCATTTGGTATACTACACTGTGCGTCTAGCTGTAGACAGTACCCACTACAGGAGGCTCTGGTTTCTTGAAAACAACTTGTTACCCAACACGTAATTCTGTTTATTGAAATCGTTATTAATAGCAAGGAAGGAGAGGGCTTTCTCAGTGATGCACTTGTCTACTTCAGTACTATGCACTTGCATTATCTCTTATTCTGATTTCAATTTATGAAACGGCACGAATTTTGTAAAGCATCATTATAATAGTATGTGATATACGACTCTGACCAATGTCTTAATTTATCAAGATGCCCTTCCATAATCTTCGTAATCCTCCTCAAGTCATTATCGCCAAATTTGCAGTGTATTTGGAGTGTGAGCTACAGAAGTTGCAAAACAGTTGTTCCAGCGACCCACTCTTAACTATTCTAACATAAACAATTCTCGCCATTTACTGGCGGCTAATTTTCACACTGCGAACTCAGACTTACGTTACCTTTTAAGACTTCTTCAACCTTATCTCTTTATTATTTTGAAAATCTACTCCTCTCCTTGCGATATCATTTAATATTTTTTACCACGTATCATTCTACTTTGCAAGAAGGCAGATCAGCATGCTATCGTCTTTTAATACAGACACTTGTTGTTAACTACTTTTTGTGAATATACAGTCATGATTCCGTATGATCAACATGTATTTACCTTTCCATACTACTTTTTTTTTTGTTACCATATATTTAAATTCTTCTCTTTACTCAGTTTATCTAGAAATAATTGATCTAATTGTAATTGATCTCATAGCACCGGCAGAAGCTGCAGTGATAACCTGATCTATCTGCTTATCAGACTCGCATTTCGTCACTGAGAGAGTCCCGTGAGTCAGAGTCTACCCAACAGTCCTTCTGTTGCATGAGCTACCACCGTTCCAACCGTGTTACCTGATTCGATGACCTCTCCCAGTACTTTACAGGGACCTCAGTATCCTAATTCTTCCCTTTATGTTTCTTAACACATAGCTGAGAGTTTTGTTAATGCTTCACTGAAAAATTTCCTCTGTCTTCACCCCTAACATTTCCTTTTGTTTCCAGTCGCCTTATCAACTCAGTTTAGTTATGGCTTATTTAGGCCTGGAAATCACACATATGGTTCCATGGTAATTTTCATATACCTTTAATATATTCATATCAAGTACTCACATAAGCAGTGAGGACAGCTCTTTTTTTTACCGTTTTCATTTATTTTATTTTATTTTATTTATTTATTTGTTTTTTTTTATGATGATCATACAAACATACATCACCCTTCAGATTTTTTCAACATTTTTTTGAGTCACTCGCTTCTGTATCAAAGCTACTACCTATATATTGTTAATTTTTCGGCTCGTATGTTTCCTCCATTAAAGTTATCGTCTTCCCGCACTTGCTTCTCTCAGTAAATTTCTGCTTAATAAATCCTCTCCATTACGTCTCTTAACAACTAAATTTTCTCGTATCAAACAGACTCTGCCATTTGTAGAATTAAGTGTTTACAACTCAATCTTATCCTCACCATCTTCTGTACAAATCTCTAGCACCTGCGTTCCCTGTCCCAGCTGAATCTATAAGTAACTTGTAGAATTTAGAATACTGCAAGTACAGGATGTGGCAAATGTGACATGAGAGTTGTAATGATTTGTTGCAATGGATGTTATAATTACTTGTTGTTGAGTCGCCTGCTAAATTTGGTCTACCGTCTAGAAGTCAACAATATTCTTTTCTTTCTTTCTTTTTTCTTTTATACCAGTTACAATGGCAGCACCTATGACATGCTGTAGATTTTTTATTTTTTTTGCCATGTGTGTTTCCCTGCTTCACCAATGTACGCCGCTGGTGAAACAAGTACGTAACTGATGACCATAACAAGAGAACATAATTTATTTATTTATCTTATAAGCATTATAATCCTTTGAACATATTACTTTTATTTATTTATTTTCTTTTTTTTATCAGAGCAAGACGGTTTAAGCAGTCAAATAATCATGAAATGTGTGGGAGTGAGAACTTGTATGACGATGATTTGCGGCCAACACAGACGCAGAATGTATAACTTAACTGATTTTTACCCTATATACTCCCAAGTAACCAACTCAATTTCTCCTTCACGCACTCATAGAACTACAATCAGACGGTACGGTACAACAATTACTGTATTATTCCACACACACACACACACACACACACACACACACACACACACACACACACACACACACACACACACACACACACGCACACACACTGTACATTGTCAGTTTGTTAACTGCCTAAATTATAATCCGTTTATTATTATTATTATTATTATTATTATTATTATTATTATTATTATTATTATTATTATTATTATTATTATTATTATTATTATTACACTCACACGGGCCTCCTCATGACCCCAGGGCTTCAGAGATGTGTAAAATGTTATGAAAATATAGATAAAATTTCTCAGAGAAACAGGCAGTGCTAAACGACTGTATATTACGTATAGCATGTAACAGTGGAATAGTTCAGTAGTGGAGAGTAGCAGAGAATAGCAGGCACAGAAGCAGAGATGGCTTGACCAGAGAGGGGTTGAGATGGACGGAATAACTTGAAAGTAAGTGGCGCTGGAAAGCGTAATGCAGTCTATAAATGAATGATGTTATTAAAGGAGGAGTAGGATGTTTAACTGATGTTTTATGTTTGGTATGATAGGTTTGTATGGTGTACGAAGATTTACTTCGTTATTGAGAGTGTTTATAGTAACTAATGTGTTGCTGATGTCGCGTGTGTTTTTATAACTGAACATTAATGGCGCCGATTGAATAGTTGTTGTGAAGATGCATTTGATATGGTCTGTGTTTTGCACGGTGATTGCCTTGATCAATGAATGTGTTCAACAAACAAAGTGACACCTAAAAACTTTACATTACTTGAAAATTAATGGGAGTGAGAAATTTTGACTTGTAAGAAATGTAAATGATTATTAGTGATCAATTGAAATATGAAAATGTTTGTGAGTTTTCCAGTAGCCTTTATAAAGCAATTCCTCGCAATATCTCGGACCACGACAGTTGGATGGGCGAGTGGATGAATGCATGGCTGGATATATAGATGAATGGATAGATGAATAGACGAGTGGATGGATGGATGAGCAGATAGATAGATGGACAGATAAGTGGATGGATGGATGAGTGGATAGATGGATGGATGAGTAGGTGGATGGATGGAACAGTGAACAGATCGATGGATGTATAAGTGAATGAATGAGCGGATGGATAGATGGATGGACGGTTGGATGGGTGTATAGGTGGAAGGACTGATGGATTAGTGAATACGTGAACGGATGGATGAATGGATATATGTAAGCGGGGATGAGTGGTTATATGGATGAAAAGCTGGCTGGATGGACGAGTGGATAAAGAAGTGGATGGATGTATGGACTGATGAATGGATGTAAGGGTGGATGAATGAGTGGATACACAGATGAATGTATGATTGGATGGATAGGTAGAAGAATGGATGACTGCATTAGTGGGTAAATGGATGAAGGACACATAGATGGATGAATGGATAGATGGAAGGATGGATGGGTGGATAAAATGAGAGATGAATGAGTGGATAAATGGATGAATGGGTGAGTAGATTGATGGACGGATGGATATATGGATAAGTGGAGGAGTAGATGGATGAGTGGATGGATGTAGGAGTGGATGAATAAGAGGAAGATTGAATACATGAATGGATGGAAGGATGGATGGGTAGAGAGGCGGATAGTTGGAGGGAGGAGTGAAAACATGGTAGGATGGATGGATGTAATGATGCATGGATGAGATGATGGATTAATGGCTGGCTGGATGAGTGGGTAGGTGGGTGAATAGAAGGATTGATGGATGGATAGAAGAATGAGTGGATATATATATATATATATATATATATATAGAGAGAGAGAGAGAGAGAGAGAGAGAGAGAGAGAGAGAGAGAGAGAGAGAGAGAGAGAGAGAGAGAGAGAGAGAGAGAGAGAGAGAGAGAGAGAGAGAGAGAGAGAGAGAGAGAGACAGTCTTATGCAACGAAGACGCAGGAGGACAGCGAGCATGCAGTTAGCAAGATCAGTAGAGCAGTTAACATGAAAATAGCGGTAGAAGACAGCAAGAGATGTAACACTGTGGCGATGAGAGAGAGAGACAGAGGCTGAAGACAGTCAGTTAGAGGAAAGGAGTTGATAGGACGAAAAGCTTTTGATTCCACCCTGTCTAGAAGAGCGGTATTAGTGGAACCCCCCAGACATGTGAAGCATACTCCATACATGGACATACATACATGGATAAGGCCTTTGTACAGAGTTTTTAGCTGAGGGGAGTGATAAAAGCTGGCAGAGATGTCTCAGAACACCCAAGTTCACAGAAGCTCTTTTACCTAGAGATGAGATGTGAAATTTTCAGTTAAGATTATAAGTAAAGGACACACTGAGGGTCTTCAGTGTAGAAGAGGGGAACAGGTGAGTGTCACTGAAGAAGAGGGGATAGTTGTCTGGAAGTTTGAGTCGAGTTGATAGATGGAGGAATTGAGTTTTTGAGGATACCAAGTTTGCTTTGCCCCAATCAGAAATTTTAGAAAGATCAGAAGTCAAGCGTTCTGTGGCTTCCCTGCGTGAAATGTTTACTTCCTGAAATGTTCGACATCTATGAAAAGACGTGGAAAAGTGCAGGGTGGAATCATCAGCGTAGGAGTGGACAGGTTCAGAAGGTAATTGATGAAGAATTAGAAGAGAGTGGGTGACAGGACAGAACCCTGAAAAACACCACTGTTAATAGATTTAGGAGAAAAACAGTAACCGTCTACCACAGCGGCAATAGAACGGACAGAAAGTAAAATTAAGATGAAATTACAGAGAAAATGATAGAAGTCGTAGGAGGGTAGTTTTGGAAATGAAAGCTTTATGCCAGACTCTATCTAAAGCTTTTGATATATCCAAGACAACAGCAAAAGTTTCACCAAAATCTCTAAAAGAGAATGATGAAGATTCAGTAAGGAAAGCCAGAAGATCACTAGTAGAGCGGCCATGACGGAACCCATACGGGCGATTAGATAGAAGATTGTGAAGTGATAGATGTTTAAGAATCTTCCCATTGAGGTTAGATTAAAAAAAAAATACATAAGCAGGAAATTTAAGGGATTAGAAAGGTCACCATTGTAAGGAACAGTCTAAATATAGGCAAACTTCCAACAAGAAAGAAAGGTATATGTTGACAGACTTGAGTTTGACTAGGCAATGCGCAAGAACAGAGGCACACTTTCGAAGAACAATATAGAGGACCCCATCAGGTCCATAAGCCTTCCGAGGGTTTAGGCCAGCGAGGGCATGGAGAACATCATTGTGAAGAATTTTAATAGGTATTGTGAAGTCGTCAGAGGGTGGAGGAGAGGAAGTAACAACCACTAAATCATCCAAGGTAGAGTTTTTAGGAAAGGTTTGAGTGAAGAGTTCAGCTTTACAGATAGATGTGATAGCAGTGGTGCCATCTGAATGAAATAAAGGAGGACAAAAAGAAGAAGCAAAGTTATTGGAGATATTTTTGGCTAGATGCCAGAAGTCACGAGAAAAGTTAGATCTTGAAAGATTTTGACACTTTCTGTTAGTGAAGGAGTTTTTGGCTAGTTACAGAACAGACTTGGTATGGCTCCAGAAACATAAGGTGCATGAGATTCTGGTGATGGAAGGCTTAAGTACCTTTTGTGAACCACCTTTCCATCATGTATAGCATAAGAACAATCTGTATTAAATCAAGGTTTGGAAGGTTTAGGTCAAAAAAAAGACTGAAGAATATATATATATATATATATATATATATATATATATATATATATATATATATATATATATATATATATATATATATATATATATATATATATATATATATATATATAGGGTAAAAATCAGTTAAGTTATACATTCTACGTCTGTGTTGGCCTCAAATCATCGTCATACAAGTTCTCACTCCCACACATTTCATGATTATTTGACTGCTTAAACCGTCCTGCTCTAATTAAAAAAAAAAAAAAAAAGTAATATGTTCAAAGGATTATATTGCTTATGAGATAAATAAATTATGGCCTCTTGTTATGGTCATCAGTTACGTACTTGTTTCACCAGCGGCGTACATTGGTGAAGCAGGGAAACACACATGGCAAAAAAAAATAAAAATCTACAGCATGTCATAGGTGCTGCCATTGTAACTGGTATAAAAGAAAAAAGAAAGAAAGAAAAAAATATTGTTGACTTCTAGACGGTAGACCAAATTTAGCAGGCGACTCAACAACAAGTAATTATAACATCCATTGCAACAAATCATTACAACTCTCATGTCACATTTGCCACATCCTATACTTGTAGTATTCTAAATTCTACAAGTTACTTATAGATTCAGCTGGGACAGGGAACGCAGGTGCTAGAGATTTGTACAGAAGATGGTGAGGATAAGATTGAGTTGTAAACACTTAATTCTACAAATGGCAGAGTCTGTTTGATACGAGAAAATTTAGTTGTTAAGAGACGTAATGGAAAGGATTTATTAAGCAGAAATTTAGAGAGAGAAGCAAGTGTGGGAAAACGATAACTTTAATGGAGGAAACATACGAGCCGAAAGATTAACAATATATAGGTAGTAGCTTTGATACAGAAGCAAGTGACACAAATAATGTTGAAAAATTCTGAAGGGTGATGTATGTTTGTATGATCATCATAAGAAAAAAAAAGTAAATAAATAAAATAAATGAAAATAAATGAAAATGGTAAAAAAAAAGAGCTGTCTTCACTGCTTATATGAGTACTTGATATGAACAAATTAAAGGTATATGAAAATTACCGTGGAACCGTATGTGTGATTTTCAGACCTAAATAAGCCATAACTAAACTGAGTTGATAAGGCGACTGGAAACAAAAGGAAATGTTAGGGGTGAAGAGAGAGGAAATTTTTCAGTGAAGCATTAACAAAACTCTCAGCTATGTGTTAAGAAACATAAAGGGAAGAATTAGGATACTGAGGTCCCTGTAAAGTACTGGGAGAGGTCATCGAATCAGGTAACACGGTTGGAACGGTGGTAGCTCATGCAACAGAAGGACTGTTGGGTAGACTCTGACTCACGGGACTCTCTCAGTGACGAAATGCGAGTCTGATAAGCAGATAGATCAGGTTATCACTGCAGCTTCTGCCGGTGCTATGAGATCAATTACAATTAGATCAATTATTTCTAGATAAACTGAGTAAAGAGAAGAATTTAAACATATGGTAACAAAAAAAAAAAATAGTATGGAAAGGTAAATACATGTTAATCATACGGAATCATGACTGTATATTCACAAAAAGTAGTTAACAACAAGTGTCTGTATTAAAAGACGATAGCATGCTGATCTGCCTTCTTGCAAAGTAGAATGATACGTGGTAAAAAATATTAAATGATATCGCAAGGAGAGGAGTAGATTTTCAAAATAATAAAGAGATAAGGTTGAAGAAGTCTTAAAAGGTAACGTAAGTCTGAATTCGCAGTGTGAAAATTAGCCGCCAGTAAATGGCGAGAATTGTTTATGTTAGAATAGTTAAGAGTGGGGCGCTGGAACAACTGTTTTGCAACTCCTGTAGCTCACACTCCAAATACACTGCAAATTCGGCGATAATGACTTGAGGAGGATTACGAAGATTATGGAAGGGCATCTTGATAAATTAAGACATTGGTCAGAGTCGTATATCACGTACTATTATAATGATGCTTTACAAAATTCGTGCTGTTTCATAAATTGAAATCAGAATAAGAGATAATGCAAGTGCATAGTACTGAAATAGACAAGTGCACCACTGAGAAAGCCCTCTCCTTCCTTGCTATTAATAACGATTTCAATAAACAGAATTGCGTGTTGGGTAACAAGTTGTTTTCAAGAAACCAGAGCCTCCTGTAGTGGGTACTGTCTACAGCTAGACGCACAGTGTAGTATACCAAATGACACTGATGGCACAAGCTGACATCAAGGTGAAGTACATTCCAGAAAAAAAAAAACAAAAAAACATGATATTATAGCAAGGTTATCATGTGTGGATGACCTTAAATAATGGAATATGATGGAGAAGTTTTTCATATAATTGAAAGAAAGTATACACTGATGCATGATATATATATATATATATATATATATATATATATATATATATATATATATATATATATATATATATATATATATATATATATATATATATATATATATATATATTTGCATGAAGAAATGTTGATAATTATGAGTATTGTATGTTGAAATATAGAGTGAAACATGAAGAAATAATGAAATTAGTATATTGGTAATCGTGATTATATTGAAATAATGAAGAAAGAGCAAAGTGAGTATATCAGTAACTGTGAACATATTGAAATAGTGGAGAAAGACTAAAATATTGGTAATTGTGAGTATACAGAAATAGTGAAGAAAAAGTAAAATGAGTATCATGGTAATCGCGAGTACGTTGAAATCTGAACTGAAGCATGCAGGAAGTGTTGAAGGGAGTATATTGGTAATTATGTGTATAGTGAAATATCGGTCAATGCATGTAGATATGGTGAAATGAGTAGACTAGGAAATGTTGAAGTGAGAGTATTAAAAAAAAAATATATAAATGGTTAGCTGAAAAAAAAAGCCATATGATGGAGATGTGAAATGTAAACTGAAGAGAAAAAAAAATGTTGAAAACAAAATGTATATATACTGTTGACCGAATAACATTTTGAAACAAATGAAATTATTATGCATAGAGAATTGTGTAAGACATATTGATGAAGATATATTGAAATTTCTATTAAGAATAATCGATATATAATCGATATGTAGAGATAAAGTTGATAAAGTTATGAGATGAGGATAAGGAATATAAAATATTGAAGAGGAGAATTATGGCTATCAAATATGAGATACCTAAAAAAAAAAAAAAAAAAAAACACATATGTGGCTTATTGAAGTGATTGACTTGATGGTGACTATGCACAAGCTGAGTTAGATAGAGTTAAATGTTGCAAAATATAACTGCATTATATAGTTCTCGGAAACTGACGCATCAGATTATGGTAAATGACCCTTGTATACGTCCAGCTTGTGCCTAGCGAACTTGCACACTTCCTTCTGGCCTAGGGGCATGGCAGTGTAGAAGTTACTCCATCT
>NC_087198.1:2856862-2859362 GCF_035594125.1 Scylla paramamosain
TTAATGAAACACAAACGGGCTTCAGACACAGATATTCCCACTTCTGGATCATATATTTTTTTCTTCAAATGTGTCATTGATTTATTTAAGTGGAAGAAGAGAAAGCTATTTTTCTGTTTATTTGTTGATTACAAGAAAGCCTTTGATATGGTACAGTGTGAAGATTTATGAGTGTAAACTTGTGAAGGAAGAGATGCAAGGGAAAATTCTAAATGTAATCAGAAATATGTACAATAATATCAGATCATGTGTCAAGTGCTTAACCAGGGAGATTTCAGACACCTTTGTTTGCAATGTAGGGGTAAGACAGGGGGAAAATTTATCATCGGTGCTTTTTGCTTTTTATGTGAATGATATTGAAAGTAAAAATTAATTTAATATAATTGCAGTTATGTAAATTTTGGTGACGATTTCTTAAACATGTATCTTAAACTATTTGTGATTATGTATGCAGATGATACAATTATTTTGTGTGACAGTGAGGATGGAATGAAGCAGGCACTGGTTGCTCTGAATTTATATTGTAATGAATGGAAATTGAAGCTAAATTGTAACAAAAACAAAAATAGTAGTGTTTAGCAGGGGAAGACAAAATTTAAACTATGAACTTGAATTTGGTGGTAAAAACATTGAAGTAGTGACAGAGTATAAGTATCTTGGAGTATTATTAAATTATAATGGGAGGTTTTTGCAAAGGTGAGCTGGAGCTAAAAGAGACACCTACAAGAGCAATGTACTCATTAATAAGTAAGTGTAGGAAGTTTGACTTGCCAGTGGATATACAACTCAAATTATTTACCACCATGGTGTTACCTATATTGACTTGTGCAGCTGAAATTTTGGGTTACCATATTGCTAGGGAGTTAGAGTATATGTACATGAAATTTTTAAAGCAGGTTTTGGATGTTCATGAGAATACTTGAAATGACATGGTGTATGGTGAACTGGGTGTATTTCCACTTGATATTTATATAATGAAAAAAAATGATAGGTTATTGGTCTAAGCTAATTTCAGGTAAAAATACTAAACTGTGTTATTTAATGTACCAATGTCTATTGCAGCTGGATAGGTTAGGGCTTCATAGTTCTCCATGGTAAACTTGTATAAAGAATATTTGTAATGACTGTGGAATGTCTGGTATGTGGTGTTGCAAGATGTTCCTAATTCAAGATGGAGTGAAGAAAGCTATGGAACAGAGATTGAAAGATCAGTGGCTTGTAACTTGGCATCATAATTTAGAAACAAAATCATTAAGTAGCAGTTATAGGGTGTTTAAGACAGATTTTGGCAGAGAACAGTATTTAGAACAATTAACAAAGGGTGACAGATTATTAGTGACTAAATTTAGAAGTTGTAATAATAGACTTCCTGTAAATATTGGTAGGTATCAAGGTGTCAGTAAAGGAAAGATAGGGTATGTAACATGTGTAATGCTGAGGTAGAAGGAGAAGAATTTCATGTTCTTTTTTGAATGTACTGATATGGAAATTGTTAGGTTAGGTAATATGTATATAGCAAATTACATAAATAGGCCAACACAATTCAAATATGTTTTGTTCTATGCAAAGTATAAGTTCAAATGTGATAAAGAAATTATCTTTGTTTTTGAGGATGTAGTGCTACGCTTGTTTAGATAAATAGTGTGCAAAACACCCTCAATAGTTTTTTTTTTTATTTCTTAATTAGTGACAGTATGTACTTCATTATATATGCATACACATTTTTTTATATTAATTTTTTGCCATTGCTTACAGCGTATTTCATTTGTATGTATTTGTCTTTTCTTATGTAATATTATGCACGTTCTGTATATAATCTACGAAGTGTCTGTATTCTTTTTGCTGGAGCAGCTGTGCTCCATACTCTTTATAGAAAGTCTGACCTTACTCTCAATAAATTCAATTCAATTCAGTTATAAATTCAATTCACACACACACACACACACACACACCTGTACACAGTGGTGGCGCTGTAGTCCCTTAATCACCGAGTCTTGGCCTTGCTGCCGTGCCAGGTCAGCGGGGGTCATGTTGTCAGGGGTGGTCACATGAGGGGCTCACGCGCCGCGTCGCAGCAAAGCCTCCACAGCAGCACTGGGAGCCCCGCACAGCGCCGCGGCGTGGAGAAGGCGTCAGGCCATCCTGGCTCATGGCAGCTGACCACTCATGCAAACCTCAGGGGATGCTGGCCATTGCTGCCTGCCAGTTGCCCTCCACCAGCATGGACAAGACTGTGTTGTGGTGGTATTCATGCCTGCCCCGCCACTCCCCTCTGTGATGACAAACAGACACTGTTGCTGCCCACTTGTGTCACCACCACCACCACTACCACTACCACTACCACCACTACTGCTATAAAATGACCACCACCGCCACCAACACCACCACCAATACCATTACTATTAAATCATCACCACCACCACCACCACCACTACCACTACCATTATCACCACTACTGCTATAAAATAACCACCACCGCCACCAACACCACCACCAATAC
>NC_087198.1:2869362-2881862 GCF_035594125.1 Scylla paramamosain
CAGGGAAACGACATTGTAAAAACACCCAAGTGACACACACACACACACACACACACACACACACACACACACACACACACCTGTCCTTTATAAGTAAACGACAGACCGAGGATGTTCAGTGTCGAAGAGGATGACACTCAACTGTCCCCCTCTTCTACACTGAACATCCTCGGTCTGTCCTTTACTTATAATCTGAACTGGACACTTCACATCTCCTCTCTAGCTAAAACAGCTTCTATGAAGTTAGGTGTTCTGAGATGTCTCCGCCAGTTTTTCTTACCCCTCCAGCTGCTAACTTAATTTTGTTTGTTTTTTTTTAATTTAATTGATTGATTGTTTATTGTCCAGAGTAGCATTTTTTTTTTTTTTTTACAGAGAAGAAGCATTACATGATTAATGGGGCACTAGCCCGCTGAGCCGAGGCTCCCTAGCAGACAGAGGAGTGATATACATATAAATGCAACTTATATAGAGGGCAGGGCAACAATACAAATCATATAGAACAGTAGAAAAGAAATAATATTATTGCACCATTTTTTAGGAACTAATATCCTTAAGATAAGTTATGTTTGTAACAAGCTACATCATTCATGTGTAAAAAAATACTAAAACTTTATTACAGATCCTAGTTTTGACTTAGACTATTAAATAGGAACTTTTTCATTTTACTTTTGAAAATATTGAAAAAACTTTTTTTTTTTTTTCTATCGTCAGGCAATACGTTCCATACTTTAGGAGCAACACAGTGTGTGGAAAAATGTATACAGACTAGTTCTTGCCTGTGGGCAAATCATATTATTACGATTTCCTCGGGTACCTTGGCTATGGTGGAATACATTAGACATTATGCTATTTGAATCATTACCATTAACATTTTTATATATGGTCAGCGCTATGAAATATTTCTTTAAGAGGTCGAAGGTTAGTATATTTAAGTCATTAAACAGTAAGTCAGTGGAGTCGTATTTACTTTTAAAGACAATGGTTCTTGCTATTTTCCTTTGTGCTACAAAGATATCATTCACAACTGTAGGCCAAGTACAGCCGCAGATCAATGAACAGTTAATAAGGTATGGATAACATAATTAATGATATAAGCTGCGTAAGGCTTCACTTGTTACATTGTACTTAATTCTGAATAAAATTCCACAAGTTTTTGATAAATTTGAGCACACCGATTGTATATGCTTTTTCCAGTTAAAATTTTCATCAATAATAACTCCTAAGAATTTTGTAGAAGAAACACGATTAAGCTCAGCCTCCATAGGAAACTGTTCCGAAATTACTGACAACAGAGCGTCTTTGAAACAATATGAAGTTAGTTTTATTAATGTTTACTGTTGATTTATTTGCGGTTACCCATTTGAATATGTTATGCAATTCTTGATTTAATTTTATATTTAAGTTACACAAATCACTATCTGTTAGAAGAAGGCTTGTATCATCGAGAAATAGAACGTAACTAAGCATATCACTAACATTACATTTATCATTGATGTTTGTCAGAAATAATATAGGACCTAATAATAGAACCTTGTGGCACACCTTAATAATAGTTTTTTTTTTTATTTGACATATAATTGTTACAAAATACAGACTGTTTCTTACCTGACAGGTAACTAGCAAACAATTTTAGTGGTAATCCTCTAACTCCAATGTTTTCTAGCTTGTCTAATAATATGTTATGATCAATAGAGTGAAATGCTTTACTCATATCAAGAAAACCCCTACTACATGGTTCTTTCTCTCCATATTCTTGTATATTTCACTTGTAAACTTCAGTATTGCTGTTTCTGTGGATTTATTTTTTGCGGAATCCAAATTGATTGCTTGAAAGCAGGTTGAATGATTCTATTAATGCAGTCAGTCTCTTTGCTATTGCTTTTTCAAGTATTTTGTACAATGTCCTTATCCGTCCATGTATGGAGTATGCTTCACGTGTCTGGGGGGGTTCCACTCATACTGCTCTTCTAGACAGGGTGGAATCAAAAGCTTTTCGTCTCATCAACTCCTCTTCTCTAACTGACTGTCTTCAGCCTCTCTCTCATCTCCGCAATGTTGCATCTCTAGCTGTCTTCTACCGCTATTTTCATGCTAACTGCTCTTCTGATCTTGCTAACTGCATGCCTCCCCTCCTCCCGCAGCCTCGCTGCACACAACTTTCTTCTTTTTCTCATCCCTATTCTGTCTACCTCTCTAATGCAAGAGTTAACTAGTATTCTCAATCATTCATCCCTTTCTCTGGTAAACTCTGGAACTCCCTGCCTGCTTTTGTATTTCCACCTTCCTATGACTTGAATTCCTTCAAGAGGGAAGTTTCAAGACACTTATCCACCAATTTTATTTACTACCGCTTTGGACCATTTTTGGGAACTGGCATCTCAGTGGGTTTTTTTTTATTTGATTTTTGTTATCCTTGGCCAGTGTCCCTCCTACATAAAAAAAAAAAAAAATCAAACACACACACACACACACACACACACACACACACAAACACACACCATGTTGTGTAGAGGTTAGCACGCTCGGCTAACAACCAAGAAGGCCCGGGTTCGAATCCCGGGCGCGCCGAGGCAAATGGGCGAACCTCTTAATGTGTAGCCCCTATTCACTTAGCAGCAAGTAGGTATGGGATGTAACCTGAGGGCCTGTAACCTCGCTGTTCTGGTGTGTGGTGTGTCAGTGGTCTCAGTCCTACCCAAAAGATCTGCCACTATGAACTCTGAGCTCCTTCTATAGCGGAATGGCTGGCTGGGTGACCAGCAGACGACCGTACGTGAATCACACACACACACACACACACACACACACACACACACACACACACACAAATCAACATGGACAAACGCACACACACATACACAAAGACATGGACACACACACACACACACACACACACACACACACACACACATACAGAGGAGGAGGCAGTACACAGGAGGAGGCAGTAGGCACCTGCCGAAACGATAATTACTCCCAGTGAGGTGTGCAGCACTGTTCTGGGTGTGCTGTGAACTTATCACTAAGCCCAGCTGTGACCTCACTGAACGTTTCCCTTTGTGTCTCACAACACAAGGGGGCAGTCACAGCCTGCCCTCTAAAGACAACTCTCTTCCTCCACACAAAACTACAAGCACCTAATAACACACACACCCTTCACTCAAAATTTCAAAATTATCATGGCGACTCTTATACCTGCCTCGGAGTCCTCATCTGAGGAGGTGACCAGAAATGTCCCCAGGTCGGACTGCCCTTTTGACAACGACCTTAAGTGTCTTGACACCCCTCTCTCAACTTTTTCTTCATTAACTTCTGCAACAATCGCGGTCTAAGATCTAATTTTCAATCTGTAGAACACCACCTCTCCTCTTCTAAACCTCATCTTCTTTTCATCACTGGAACTCAGGTGTCTGACACAATTGACAGTGGCCCCTTTTCTGTTCCCTCCTACTTTCTCTATCCTCATTTTCGATCCAAAGCTGGATGTAGCGTTAATGTGCGCAATGACTTAACCTGCTCTTGTGCTCACGCTCTTGAACCTTCCGAGTTTTCCAACACCTGGCTACGACTACAGAGTCACTCTCAAACTAAATTTGTTGATGCTGTATATCTCTGACCTAACTCCTCTGACTATAAGAAATTCTTTGACTACTTAACTTCCAAAGTGGACCACATTCTGACCCTCATCCCTTTTGCAGAGATCTCCATTCTTGGAGACTTCAATGTTCACCACCAGCTTTGGCTTTCCTCTCCCTTCACTGACCATCCTGGTGAACTAGCCTACAACTTTGCTATCCTCCATGACCTAGAGCAATTGGTGCAACACCCTATTCGTATTCCTGACCGTCTTGGAGATACACCCAACATTCTTGATCTTTTCTTGACCTCTAATCTTTCTGCTTATGCTGTTACCCTCTCTTCTCCATTGGGCTCCTCCAATCACAATTTCATATCTTCTTCTTATCACTCCAATCCCTCCTCAGGATCCCCCTAAGCGGAGGTGCCGCTGGCAATTTGATTCTGTTAGTTGGGGGTATTTTGCTGATTTTCCTTGGAATGACTTCCGTGTCGGAGACCCGTCTTTGTGTGCTGAGCGCATAACAGAGGTGATAGTGTCTGGCATGGAGGCGTACATTCCTCACTCTTTTCCTCGACCTTCCAAACCTTGGTTCACCACAGCTTGTTCTTATGCTATACATGATAGAGAGGTGGTTCACAAAAGGTACTTAAGCCTTTCATCACCAAAATCTCATGCACTTTATATCTCTGCCTGGAACCATGCCAAGTCTGTTCTCCAGCTAACCAAAAACTCCTTCATTAACAGAAGGTGTCAAAATCTTTGAAGATCTAACTCCCCTCGTGACTTCTGGCATGAAGCCAAAAATATCCCTAATAGCTTTGCTTCTTCTTCTTTCCCTACTTTATTTCAACCAGATGGCACCACTGCTATCACATCAATCTCTAAAGCTGAACTCTTCTCTCAAACCTTTGCTAAAAACTCTACCTTGGACGATTCTGGACTTGTTCCTTCCTCTCCTCCACCCTCTGACTACTTCGTGCTACCTATTAAAATTCTTTGCAATGATGTTTTCTATACCCTCGCTGGCCTAACCCCTCGGAAGGCTTATGGACATAATGGGGTCCCTCCTATTGTTTTCCGAAACAGTGCATCCGTGCTTGCACCTTGCCTAGTCAAACTCTTTCATCCCTGTCTGTCAACATGTACCTTTCTTTCTTGCTGGAAATTTGCCTACATTCAGCCTGTTTCTAAAAAGGGTGACCGTTCTAATCCCTCAAACTACCGTCCTATTGATATAATTTCCTGTCTATCTAAAGTTTTTTATTCTATCCTCAACAGGAAGATTCTTAAACATCTGTTACTTCACAACCTTCTATCTGATAGCCAGTATGGGTTCTGTCAAGGCCGCTCTACTGATGATCTTCTGGCTTTCCTTACTGAGTCTTTGTCATCATCCTCTTTTACAGATTTTGGTGAAACTTTTGCTGTTGCCTTGGACGTATCAAAAGCTTTTGATAGAGTCTGGCACAATGCTTTGATTTCCAAACTACTCTCCTATGGCTTTTATCGTCTCTGTAACCTCATCCCAAGTTTCCTTTCTATTGCTGCTGTGTAGACGGTCACTGTTCTTCTCCTAAATCTATTAACAGTGGTGTTCCTCAGGGTTCTGTCCTGTCACCCACTCTCTTCTTATTATTTATTAGTGATCTAAACCAAACTTCTTGTCCTATCCACTCCTACGCTGATGATACCACCCTACACTTTTCAACGTCATTTCATAGACGTCCAACCCTTCAGGAAGTAAAAATTTAACTCTGGAAAGCCACAGAACGCCTGACATCTGATCTTTTAAAATTTCTAATAGGGGCTGAGCAAACTTGGTATTGTTCAGTGCCTTAAAAATCAATTCCTCCATCTATCAACTTGACACAACCTTCCAGACAACTATCCCCTCTTCTTCAATGACACTCAACTGTCCCCCGTCTTCTACACTGAACATCCTCGGTCTGTCTTTTATTTATGATCTGAACTGGAAACTTCACATTTCATCTCTAGCTAAAACATCATCTATAAAATTAGGTGTTCTGAGACGTCTCCGCCAGTTTTTCTCCCCCCGCCCCCAAGCTGCTAACTCTGTACAAGGGCCTTATCCGTCCATGTATGGAGTATGCTTCACATGTCTGAGGCAGAGCGTTCCACTCATACTACACTTCTAGACAGGGTGGAATCAAAATTATTTCGTCTCATCAACTCATCTCCTCTAACTGACTGTCTTCAGCCTCTAAAGCCATCCGAGATAAGGTGTTGGAGAGGGCGGCAAGACTGAAGGATATGCAAGAACCATATAAGAAAATATATATCAAGAAGGACTCACACCCTGAAGTAAGGAAAGAATGGCGGCGCTTGAAGACAGCAGAAGAATAAATAAACGAGAAAAATAAACCTTCGAACGCTGGATGCAACATTCGCCTGGATTATAGGGAACGAGTGTTGTACAAAGACGGTGTGGTGATTGACAAATGGCAACCTCATCCTTTCTAAGAAGACCACAGGGAAGTATAAGTATTGTTTCTTGGAACATTAATGGTATAAAAACTAAAATAGAAAAGAAAAATGTTGAGACCTTTCTCAGTAAATATGATATTATTTGTTTAAATGAAATAAGGACGTGCTTGCCGTTGTTCTTTCCAGGATATGCTTCTTATAAAAATTCTGACAAAAAAAACAGTAATCGTGGTGGAACTTGTGTGTTTGTACGACTTTGTTTGAATAAGTATTTATTTGATGTGGATTTTTCTTGTACGGATCAAATATGGTTTAAGCTTAATATTGCACCAGGTATACTTTTTGGTTCTTGTTATGTATCCCCCTCGGACTCTGAGTATTTTGATTATACACAAATATGTAATATACAAGAAAAGGTTAAGCACAATGATTGTAGTAACGGATGTGTGATAATTGGAGACGTGAACGCTCGCTTTGGTTATTCGGTGAGAGAACTGCAGGGCATAGTGGATATGGCGAGAATTTCTTATTCTGTTATTCCTGACCCTGTGCCTACGCCCAACGACAATGCTAAAGCGTTACTTGGCATATGTGCTGAAGAAGAATTACTAGTTATTAACAATTTACAAAATATGAATTCCCATTATTTGAGTAAGAAAACCTATTGTAAAGGAAGTGAATGGATATCTGAATTGGATATTTGTATCGTGTCTAAGGGTTTACTCAGCTTGATTGAATCTTTTGACGTTGTTAGAGACAACTCTTTACCTTCAGATCACGCACCAATTAGTGTTATGATACAAGAAGGAGGCAGTAAACACCTGCCGAAACGATAATTACTCCCAGGGAGGTCTAAAGCACTGTTCAAGGGGTGCTGTGAACTTATCATTAAACCCAGCTGTGACCTCACTGAACGTTTCCCTTTGTGTCTCACAACACAAGGGGGCAGTCACAGCCTGCCCTCTAAAGACAACTCTCTTCCTCCACACAAAACTACAAGCACCTAATAACAAACACACCCTTCACTCAAAAATTTTAAAATCATGGCGACTCCTACACCAGCCTCGGAGTCCCCATCTGGGGAGGGGACCATAAATGTCCCCAGGTCGGACTGCCTTTCTGTCGACGACCCTAAGTGTCTTGACACCCCCACAACTTTTTCTTCATTAACTTCTGCAACATTCGCGGTCTAAGATCTAATTTTCAATCTGTAGAACACCACCTCTCCTCTTCTAAATCTCATCTTCTTTTCCTCACTAAAACTCAGGTGTCTGAGGCAACTGACAGTAGCCCCTTTTCTGTTCCCTCCTACTTTCTCTATCCTCATTTTCGATCCAAACCTGGATGCTGCGTTTATGTGCGCAATGACTTAACCTGCTCTCATGCCCACGCTCTTGAATCTTCCGAGTTTTCCACCATCTGTAGTCATCCAGAGTCATTCTCATACTAAATTTATCTGTGCTGTATACCTCTCTCCTAACTCCTCTGACTATAAGAAATTCTTTGACTACTTAACTTCCAAAGTGGAGCACATTCTGACCCTCTTCTCTTTTGCAGAGATCTCCATTCTTGGAGACTTCAATGTTCACCACCAGCTTTGGCTTTCCTCTCCCTTCACTGACCATCCTGGTGAACTAGCCTACAACTTTGCTATCCTCCATGACCTAGAGCAATTGGTGCAACACCCTACTCGTATTCCTGACCGTCTTGGAGATACACCCAACATTCTTGACCTTTTTCTGACCTCTAATCCTTCTGCTTATGCTGTCACCCTTTCTTCTCCGTTGGGCTCCTCCGATCACAATCTCATATCTTTATCTTGTCCTATCACTCCAATCCCTCCTCAGGATCCCCCTAAGCGAAGGTGCCTCTGGCGTTTTGCCTCTGCTAGTTGGGGGGACCTGAGGAGGTATTTTGCTGATTTTCCTTGGAATGACTACTGCTTCCGTGTCAGAGACCCGTCTTTGTGTGCTGAGCGCATAACAGAGGTGATAGTGTCTGGCATGGAGGCGTACATTCCTCACTCTTTTTCTCATTCTAAACCTTCTAAACCTTGGTTTAACACAGCTTGTTCTCGTGCTATACATGATAGAGAGGTGGCCCACAAAAGGTACTTAAGCCTTCCATCACCAGAATCTCATGCACTTTATATTTCTGCCCGGAACCATGCCAAGTGTGTTCTCCAACTAGCCAAAAACTCCTTCATTAACAGAAAATGTCAAAGCCTTTCAAGATCTAACTCCCCTCGTGATTTCTGGCATCTAGCCAAAAATACCTCCAATAACTTTGCTTCTTCTTCTTTCCCTCCTCTACTTCAACCAGATGGCACCACTGCTATCACATCTATTTCTAAAGCTGAACTCTTTGCTCAAACCTTTGCTAAAAACTCTACCTTGGACGATTCTGGGCTTGTTCCTCCCTCTCCTCCACCCTCTGACTACTTCATGCCACCAATTAAAATTCTTCGCAATGATGTTTTCCATGCCCTCGCTGGCCTAAACCCTCGGAAGGCTTATGGACCTGATGGGGTCCCTCCTATTGTTCTCCGAAACTGTGCCTCCGTGCTTGCACCTTGCCTAGTGAAACTCTTTCATCTCTGTCTGTCAACATCTACCTTTCCTTCTTGCTGGAAGTTTGCCTACATTCAACCTGTTCCTAAAAAGGGTGACCGCTCTAATCCCTCAAACTACCGTCCTATTGCCTTAATTTCCTGCTTATCTAAAGTTTTTGAATCTATCCTCAACAGGAAGATTCTTAAACATCTATCACTTGACAACCTTCTATCTGATCGCCAGTATGGGTTCCGTCAAGGCCGCTCTACTGGTGATCTTCTGGCTTTCCTTACTGAGTCTTGGTCATCCTCTTTTAGAAACTTTGGTGAAACTTTTGCTGTTGCCTTGGACATATCAAAAGCCTTTGATAGAGTCTGGCACAAAACTTTGATTTCCAAACTACCCTCCTACGGTTTCTATCCTTCTTTCTGTAACTTCATCTCAAGTTTCCTTTCTGACCGTTCTATTGCTGCTATGGTAGACGGTCACTGTTCTTCTAAATATATTAACAGTGGTGTTCCTCAGGGTTCTGTCCTGTCACCCCTCTCTTCTTATTATTCATTAATGATCTTCTAAACCAAACTTCTTGCCCTATCCACTCCTATGCTGATGATACCACCCTGCACTTTTCCACGTCTTTTCATAGACGTCCAACCCTTCAGGAGGTAAACATATCACGCAGGGAAGCCACAGAACGCCTGACTTCTGATCTTTCTAAAATTTCTGATTGGGGCAGAACAAACTTGGTATTGTTCAATGCCTCAAAAACTCAATTCCTCCATCTATCAACTCGACACAACCTTCCAGACAACTATCCTCTCTTCTTCAATGACACTCAACTGTCCCCCTCTTCTACACTGAACATCCTCGGTTTGTTCTTTACTTATTATCTGAACTGGAAACTTCACATCTCATCTCTAGCTAAAACAGCTTCTATGAAGTTAGGTGTTCTGAGACGTCTCCGCCAGTTTTTCTCACCCCCCCAGCTGCTAACTCTGTACAAGGGCCTTATCCGTCCATGTATGGAGTATGCTTCACATGTCTGGGGGGGTTCCACTCATATTGCTCTTCTAGACAGGGTGGAATCAAAACCTTTCGTCTCATCAACTCCTCTCCTCTAACTGACTGTCTTCAGCCTCTCTCTCACCGCCGCAATGTTGCATATCTAGCTGTCTTCTACCGCTATTTTCATGCCAACTGCTCTTTTGATCTTGCTAACTGCATGCCTCCCCTCCTTCCGCGGCCTCGCTGCACAAGATTTTCTTCTTTCTCTCACCCTTATTCTGTCCACCTCTCTAACGCAAGAGTTAACCAGTATTCTTAATCATTCATCTCTTTCTCTGGTAAACTCTGGAACTCCCTGCCTGCTTCTGTATTTCCACCTTCCTATGACTTGAATTCCTTCAAGAGGGAGGTTTCAAGACACTTATCCACCAATTTTTGACCACTGCTTTGATCCTTTTATGGGACTGGCATTTCAGTGGGCATTTTTTTTATTAGATTTTTGTTGCCCTTGGCCAGTATCCTTCCTACATAAAAAAAAAATAAAAAAAAACCACCTTCACCTTGTCTCGAAACTCTTAAAATGAGATCATTTGAACTGGGTAAACGCGGTGCAGAGATTAACGTTATTGATATGGTGAAAAATCGCCAGTCAATAAGCAAAAGACCTATACGATATCAGAACATCAACTATGAATTATTTTGTGTCCAAACTCAATGAGATAGATTTACA
This sequence comes from Scylla paramamosain, assembly GCF_035594125.1. NCBI lineage: Eukaryota > Metazoa > Arthropoda > Malacostraca > Decapoda > Portunidae > Scylla > Scylla paramamosain. The sequence continues at coordinate 2,879,675 of NC_087198.1, forward strand.
TATACAATGTAGTGACGATATAGATGTAACAGCCTCTACTATAACTGAAACGTTATACGAATGTGGAAGTGCCAGTAGATACCCACGTTGTGCCCGTGTAGAGGAGGTGACTGATGGAAGAGGAAGGTGGGAAAGAATGTTGGATAATAATGATCAGGGTAAATTAAGGCAAGCAATAAACTGGCGCGATGAGATAACAGACGATAGTAACAACACAGAGTCCATGCCAGATGATGAAGTCTTTAAAGAGCACTTTGAAAAATTATTTAATCCACCGGATATAGTTTACCCAAATGCTAATGATCTACACTCTCATCTCAACATACAGATACTAGACGACATAATCAGCGTAGAAGAGGTGCAGAGACAGATTAAGAGATTAAAACCAGGCAAGGCTTGTGGCCCAGATGGAGTACCACCTACACTTTACAAAGTTTTACCTGTTCAATGGATAATGTTTATAACTACACTCTTTAATAACATATTTCTTACTGCCTCTTACCCTACTAGTTGGATAACGGCAAAACTGTTCACTATATATAAACGTGGGTCTAAAGCACTCCCAAGTAATTATAGAGCAATAAATGTTATTAACACAATAGCAAAATTATATGACATGGTCCTGTCAGCTCGCCTCCATCAGTGGTTTGTGTCTCACCGGGAACAGGCGGGGAGTCGGCCAGGAAGAGGATGTGTGGAACATCTGGTAACACTCAGAGTGCTGATGGATATTGCTCCAAGGAAAAAACTGAAGCTATTTATTACATTTGTGGATTTCAGTAGAGCTTATGATTGTGTACCGAGGTTTGATTTGTTTATGTGGTTGAAGAGGATGGGATGTGGTGTTACTATGCTCTTAGCTTTGGCTGCAATGTATACATGTACGAATAGTGTGGTGGGAACTGCTGTCATCGCAACCACCGCTGGTGTGCGTCAAGGCTCACCCACATCTTGTATACTGTTTATCCTTTATGTTAATGAAATGATACAAATGTTAAAACAACAATGTCTTGTGGATGGTTTCCTTGCATGGTTGCATGTTTTAGTCATGATGGATGACACTATACTGTTATCAACAACTCCAGATGGAATGAAAAGTAAGATAAAAATTTTACAAGAGTTTTGCAGCACTCGTGGTATGATCATTAATGATAACAAGACGAAATTTATGGTGTTGAATGGAGATAAGAAAGATAAGGAAAATATAACTAGTGAGAATAATGTTATTAGTTGTTGTGATCACTACATTTATCTAGGAAGTCCCTTTACTGATGATGGCTCTCTATCAACTGCAATGAAGTTACATGCTAATATGAAGATGTGCCATACTTTGAAATTTATATCTTTCATTAATAAGAATAATGATCTGTCATTTATAGTTAAGAAAAAAATATTTGATGCTGCACTTATGTCGTCGCTACTGTACGGTTGTGAATCCTGGCTCAATGGAGTCACGAAGTCTATAGAAAAACAGCATAATTGGTGTATAAAGCAACTTCTTGGCGTAAGAAAAACGACGAACAATGATGTTTGCAGGGTAGAGTTGGGTATGCCCCTAGTCTGTGCACTGGTTAAGGCAAAACAAAGAAAATTCTTTAAAGAAATGTGGACAAAAAGAAACACAATGGATGACGACCCACTGATATATGCAATTAAGGCAGCACTAAGGTATAATGATGTTGTGTCCAGGTATATGACAGACTTGATCACTGTCGACAGTGACGATGTGCACAGTGCAATGCATGAGGTGAAGAGCCGTGTGAGAGTTTTCAGTATCAAACAGGCTAAGTTTTTATAAGTCTGTTAATAGTGAACTAATAGTGCATGACATTTACATAAAAAAAACGTTAAAGTTAATGAATTGGAACGAGTGTCCTGGACAAGGTTACGTCTGTGTTCACACTCGTTGGCAATTGAAAAAGGGACGCTGGAATCGGCGAGGAAGGGGTCGTCTTCCCTTGGAAGAAAGATTGTGTTCATGTGGTATGATTCATACGGAGATACATGTTCTTGAAAATTGTCCTATTTCCAGTCATGTTAGAGAAAGAAATAATGTAACGACAGTTAGTAATTTATTTGTTAATAGATCTAATTATATAAATGTTTGTAGAATTGTATTAATGTTGGATGTGTGTTTGCATAAAAAAAAAAAATGGGTTTGTTTGGATAAATTCTTGTTTTTATTTAT
>NC_087198.1:2894362-2911862 GCF_035594125.1 Scylla paramamosain
ACACTGCCTCGGTTAATGTAGAGTAAGTATATGACACAACAATAACAGTGCCACTCAATAAGTAGATTTTGCTTTGTTTTTACCTTTCCTCACTTCACTGGTTAATATGAAGAACGAATAGAATACAACAATAACATTACAACTTAATTAGACTCTGCTTTGTACTCATCTTTCCTCTCTTCTTGCTCATCTTTCTTCTCTCACTGCTAATCCACTTCTTGTTCTCTATGAAGGAAGCCAACACACTACACTGCTTAATAAAGAGTACGTACAGAGCGACGCAATGACCCTTCCGCTTCACAACCCGCCAGGCAGACACACCCTGCTGACCCCCGCACTCCTGGCTGCTCTGAGGGACGAGAAATGACCCCAGAGAGCAGCGCCGTTGAGGAGAATTTGATATTAACTTTAGCCAAACCCACGAAGACCCGTGGAAAACTTCTGATATTGCCTTCCCTTCGCTTGAAACGGGAAGGGGTACGCGCGTGGGAGACAGATTTACCTCCTTTGGCTTGCTGTTTGTGTAGCTCAGTGTCTTTTGATCGTTTATATGTGTGTTTATTTATTCTTTGTTATATTTTGGGTTCGTAGCCGCCGTGGTACAGTGGTAGCGCGCGTGCTTTGGGGGCCAAGTGGTCATCAGGCGCACGGGTTCGAATCCTGGCAACGGTACGAGGGTAAGAAGGGCATCCACTCGGGGGAACGGTTCCCAAATACCAAATCCAAAAGTCCTTCATCAGGAGGCACCGAGGCGTCTCAGCCCTGACAGCCTAGGGAAAAACTACACGAAAAAACATAAGTAAAAAAAAAAAAAAAATGGTTTCATTACGCTTGTATGTTTTTTTTTCTCGTTTTTGTTTTTGTTCAAGTTGTTTGTTTTAGTTCTTGTTGTTGTTTTTTTTCTACGTGTTTGAATGTGTTTGTTTTAGAAAGTTTGGATGGTTGGCGTTTAGGTTCAGTTTAGAGGGACTGGGTGGCTGGTGTTTGAGTTTCATTTGGAAGGTTTGGATGGATGCTCCTCAGGGGTGTCTTTGTGGAGGCATTTACACTTAACAAGGATTGAGTGGTCAGCATGGAGTCATAGTTTTAAACTCCTGAATGGTCGATCCATAAGTATATTCCTCGGAAATTTAAATTATCTATTTTTTTTAATACTTACAGGCATAATCGAAACTGGGAAACATTTTTTTTTTTATTCCTCTTCTCTCTTTTCGAATCGTTTATCTCCATTTAGAACCCGAAGCAAATAAATAGATAAATCCAATTACTAGGTCACAGAGAGGTCATTAACCCCATCAGGTCACGTGGTCCTGATTACTCTTAAGGAGCAGAAGATGACATCATTCTCTTAACATGCCATCGTCAGTTTGTGCGTCATCAGATGAAGGTCTCCAGGTAAATGTTAGGTCACTTTGCTCCTCCCTCCCTGATGACAAGAGAATATTATATATATATATATATATATATATATATATATATATATATATATATATATATATATATATATATATATATATTATATATATATATATATATATATATATATATATAATATATATATATATATATATATATATATATATATATATATATATATATATATATATATATATATAGTGTTTTCCTTTATCCTTCCTTCTTTCCTTCCTTTTTTTTCTCTTGGTTTTCGGTTACCACGTTATTTTTACCTCCCTTTTTTTCTGGCTCTCTTTCTCTCTTCTTTCTTTCGATTTTGAAGATTATTTAATTTTCATTATCTATCCTCCTTCCTTCCTTCTCTCGATTTTCGTTTGTTCTGTTCTTTTATCTCTTCTGTTTGTTCCTTCTCCCTTCTTTATCTTGTTTTATTTTCTTCCTCTATCCATCTTTCTCCTTTCTCTGTGTAGATTTTCGTTTATTTATTATTTAATCTTCCTTCTCCATCTATCTTCATTCTTTTCTCTACGTTTTTCCATTTATTTCATTACATTATCTTCCTTTGTCTCTCCTCCCTTCCCTCTTCCCTCTCTAGATTTTCTTTCCTCTTTCACCTTTCTCTTTCCTCCATCTTGGACTGTTACCTCCTCTTCTCTGTCTTTCCCTCTAATTTCTCTCTCTTCCCAGTTCTACATTTCATTCTGTTCATTTCCTGTTAGCACCTGGGACACTCTTCTCTTCTCTCTCTCTCTCTCTCTCTCTCTCTCTCTCTCTCTCTCTCTCTCTCTCTCTCTCTCTCTCTCTCTCTCTCTCTCTCTCTCTCTCTCTCTCTCTCTCTCTCTCTCTCTCTCTCTCTCTCTCTCTCTCTCTCTCTCTCTCTTCATATTTTGTGTCTATTATGTTTCTTCCTCCTCCTCCATCCACCGTCTCACTTCCATCGTCGCTCATTTTTCTTTTCTTTATTTTTCTTTTCTTTTTCTTCTTTTTTTTCACGTTTTTCTTTCCTCCATTCACTGTGTCTATTTCTAGCCCTTCATTCTTGTCTTCTATCCTTCTTTTTGTTTTTCTTCTTTTTCCTCTTTCATATTTGTCTTTTCTATAATTTCCATATTCCAATTTTACCTTCCTTTCTTTCCTTTTTGTTCATCTTTTATATATATATATTTTTTTTATCGTATTCTTCCTTCTCACTTTTCCTTTCACTTACTGCTCTTCTTTGTCCCTTCCACCTCTTACAACTTTCTGTCCTTCCTCCTCCTCCTCCTCCTCCTCCCACTTTCTAGAACCCTCCACTTCTCCACTCCCGCCTCCCTTTCAACTCTTCCTCCTCCATTTGTCCCTCCCTTTCTCTTCACTTCCCCGAGTTTTGTCGGGTAGTGGACGTGTTGGTGTTGTTATTGTCGTTTTTTGATATGTTAAGTGATCCCTGAGTGACTCTTTTTTCCTTGTGGTGCGTGGAAGAACACAACACTTCTCATTTTTTCTCTTTTTTTTTTTTTTTTCCTCCGTTACCAGGGAGTTGCTGGGTTACATTTCCTGACAGTATTTTTTGCTCTCATGCTTACTTACTTGTCTTGTCTCTTGTCTGCCGTTTGGTGTTCAGTGTTTTCTCTCATCCAGCGTCTCCTTTAATTTAGTCTGTACAAAGCAAAACACTTTTTTTTACAAGTTTTATATGCTTTTTTTTTTTTTGACCTCTTCATGTCTCTGATCAAAAAATACAGAGAGCAAAATGAAAACAACAAAATATCCTTCATTCTCGCTTTCATGAACTTTGAGAAGAAAAGGCACGTAAGTTTTTTTTTTCTTGTTTTACGTAGGAGGGACAACTGGCCAAGGGCAACAAAAAAAAAAAAAATAAATAGATAAATAAAAAATAAAAGCCAACTGAGATGCCATTCCCAGAAAAGTGTCCAAAGCAGTAGTCAAAAACTGAAGGATAAGTGTCTTGAAACCTCCCTCTTGAAGGAATTCGAGTCAGAGGAAGGTGGAAATACAGAAGCAGGCAGGGAGTTCCAGAGTTTACCAGAGAAAGGGATGAATGACTGAGAATACTGGTTAACTCCTGCATTAGAGAGGCGGACAGAATAGGTTGGTCAGTTTAGTTAACTCTTTAGGTGTCTTGATGTTCCTCTGTTATATATAAGACGCAGAAAGATGAAAAAGCATAATTAGGAATATATTTATTAACCTGGAAAGTTGAAATGTCATCTTTGTTCACCTGAAAAGTATCTTGTGATTGGTTCATATTGTTCACCTGAGTGGTTTAGAAATTCTGCCTGTCTCCAGTTTATTAGTTACGATGTTCCTCGTGGTTCAACTTGTTCACCTGGGAAATTGAAATGCCATCTTTGTTCACCTGAGAAAATAGCTGGTAGCTTTTTCACATTGCTCACCTTAGCAATATGGAACTTTTGTTTTTCTCCAGTTCATTAATCGTTTTGTTTCTCGTGTTTATCTGAAAAAAAAAATTGATTAGTTAATTATCTAGAAAGTTGAAATACCACCTTTGTTGACGAGAAAAGCGCTCTATTTAAATTGGTCACCTAAGTAATATAGGAGTTGTCTTTCTTCAGTTCACAAGTCACCTTGTCTCTCGTGTCTGAGAACTGAATGAACAACCTGGAAAGTTGAAATGCCACCTTCCTTAACCAGAGGAAAATGCCCCGATCACATTGCACACCTGAGTGGCATGGAACTGCTGCCTTTCTCAACATTATTAGTTCTGCTGATTCGCGAGTTTACCTGCAAAGCTGAAATGGCGTCTTTGCTCACCTGATAACTCACAGGAGCTCTTACTTCCCTCCCTTTAGCAGTCCAGGTGGTTCTCGTCTTCACCTGAGCGGGAAGCGTGTTAATTAAGCATGAGTGAAGCGTTCATCCCCCGCGGCGCTAATAATATACGAGTGCTCCCTCCCCTTGCCTCTGTGCTGAGTCCTTGGGGGAGCGTAATGGCTGGCGCGGCGCCCCTCATGACGCTCCGCCGCCCCCTCAGATCCCTGACGGAAAATGTGATAATCTGGGGGAAAAAAAAAAGTCTTGGTTGTAAGAGATTGTAGGAACTTTAATTTTTTTTTTCCTGTAATTGTTGAATGGATGTTTCCGCAGCGGCCTATTTGTGTATATTGTATGGTTTAATTAATTTATTTGTTTTTAATGCCATAAAAAAAGACTGTTATTAATCACAGCAATGCAAGAGGCATTTATTTTTTTCTTCATTCGTTAATCGCCGTATCGGTTATTTCCGTAGTGGATTTCCTTTTCCTTTTTTTTTTTTTTTTTGTAATGCATGGGAAAGAATCTTAGCTGTAACAGTAGTGCAGCAAACATTTATTTATTTATTTTTTTCCTGTCCTATCTGTTATTTCCGCAATGGGTTTCTGTTTTTTTTTTTTTTCAATGCAGGGTAAATTTCATAGTTTTAACAATATTGTAGGAAACATTTTTTTTTTCCATTTTTTAATCGCCATACGTCATTCCCGCAGCGAGTTTTCTTATTTTTTTTTCTTTGGTAATCCAGCGAAATGAATCTTAGTAATCTCAGTAATGCAAGAAACAATGAATTCTTCCTCTCTTTAATCGCTCTACCTTTTATTATTTTCCACAGTGACTTTCTCTTGTATAAATTCAAAGTTGCTTCCTCTGTTTAAGTCTTCATTCTCTCTCTCTCTCTCTCTCTCTCTCTCTCTCTCTCTGCAGGCCTTAGTATAAGCGAGATACCTGGACCGCGGTAGCTCAGTCGGTAGCGTGTCTGACTACAATGTAGGAAGTATCGGGTTCGAATCCTGGTGACAGCTGGAACTTTTTTGAGATGATTGCTCACTCCTAGGTTTACAAAGCCTTAAAGAGGTGCCGGTCAACTGTGATTGGTAACGTAAAGACGGTGGAAAAAGGAACTGTCCATCCTACTCTGTATGCCGAGGCCCAGGAAGGGTGACGCAACGAGTACCAGTCCTGGGCCAACACTCGGAATACGACACACCTTCACTTTTTTTTTTTATTTTTATGGGAAACTATTTTTTTTTTTTTTCTCAACATCAATAGTTCCCACAGTAGCTTTGTGCTAAATATTTTGCCAATTTTGCAGGATTTTTATTTTCTCTCCATCACGCGTTGGTAAAGTTACCTTAAAAACACAAATCTTTCTTTTTTCTTTTTCTTTCATATTTATTTTTCTTTCTTTGTTTCTTTTTTTATTTTTTCGTATTCGTTTTGTTCTTTTCTTTTCTGTACCTTTCTTGTTTTATAATTTATCCTTCTTTTTGTCGTGGGTTCTTTTTCGTTTTCCTTCTTTCTTTCTTTCTTTTATTTTTTTCTTTCTTTCCTTGTTTTTTTCTTATTTCTTCACCTCCCTCCCTCCCTCCTAAGGCAGTACACACACACACACACACACACACACACACACACACACACACACACACACACAAATAATAGTAATAATAATAAATAAATCAATAGATAAATAAAAAAAAAAAGGACAACCGACTCACCTCCCCCGCCATCGAATCCCAACCTTTCATAATGACACCCAGAGCAAGATAAGCACAAGGCAATTGGAATGATGGAGGCGAACGTACGTCTGGATATTAGAACGTAAAGCTTTAGATTAACTTTGACTCATCCTCTCTCTCTCTCTCTCTCTCTCTCTCTCTCTCTCTCTCTCTCTCTCTCTCTCTCTCTCTCTCTCTCTCTCTCTCTCTCTCTCTCTCTCTCTCTCTCTCTCTCTCTCTCTCTCTCTCTCTCTCTCTCTCTCTCTCTCTCTCTCTCTCTCTCAGTGATGTGCGTTAAGTGTCAGATGAAGATTGTATTAATTGTTGTTCCAGTGTAAGGCGTGTTAGAGTGTATTCTCACTCTTACTCTTGTGTTGTGTGTGTTTTTGATTGATGGAATAAGGACTGGGTTTATTTGAATTGATGTGTGTGTGTGTGTGTGTGTGTGTGTGTGTGTGTGTGTGTGTGTGTGTGTGTGTGTGTGTGTGTGTGTGTGTGTGTGTTTAGAGGTAATAGGAAGTAATTTTCATCATCATTGCTGTCGTGTTCATTATCATTCTTTTTTAAATGTTTGTTGACATAGTTTTTGGCATAATCCAAATCCATCATCTTCAGTCCCCATCAGTATTGGCAACTACTTGGTGCTGTTCCATCCTCACTTCTCGGTCTTTGCAAACCCTTGACATAAAGCAACTGTTTCATTCATATATTGATTTTTCTTCGATCAATGTTCATGAAATTCCCTGCCGTTTTTTCACCACGTTTCTGGAATACTTTCACACAGGGAGAAAGTGAAGTTTGTCACACTGTTTGACTCATTCCTGAGGTGCAGGATTAATAGATAAATCAGAAAAAGTAATTAACATTGTTCATGATATAGAAAATCAATGTCTTTCATCCCCTTCAAAGTCACGTGGAAATGAAAGCATCTGTTATTCGAAATATGAAAGGAACCTGAAATGTAAATCAACTTTGACTTAGAATATATAAAAAAAGAAAAAAAAATGATATAGAAAAAAATGTCTTCTTTTCTTGCAACTCACGAATGAAAATGAATGAATGAAAATACCCATTATTACATGAAGACACCCATTATTACATGAAAATACCCATTATTACTCTTATGGAAATGGTATAGGATATGAGGTTTCCCTTTTTCCTTCTGTTTTTTTTTTTTTTCCTCTCTCACAGCATTTCCAAGGTGCCAGAATAAAAATACCTTACTTGGCTTAGCACAAAAATAGCCTCTAAAAAGTTATAGGTATTAAAGAAGAAAATTTGTCTATCAGTGAAAGGGTTAAAATACTTTTTTCTTTTTTTTTTATGTCTGCAATCTGTCATGTTTCTGTATCTTATTTTATTTACTTTATCTATTCTTTTCTTCTTTTCTCTTGCTCTGTCTTGAGGTGCGATTTTGCCTGTGTCCTGATCTTCTCTTGTACATTTTGTCATTGGATGCGCGGCGGAGACTTTCACAATTCGAATGACGTCAATTAATTGATTTTTTTTTTATTTATCATTGTGCAATGAATGTTGTTATATTTTGCTTTGTGTTGATATATATTTTTTTTGTATTTCTTGTTATCTTTATTTTTCCTTTATTTGTCCTCGTTTGTTGTGTCTGTAATGAGACTGAAACGCTTGGTGGCAACTCCAAGCTTTATTCAACAAAATACCAGGCTCTCATATCTGTAACAGATACAGACAAAAATAACTACCGACAATTACACAACACATTAACACATTCTGTCTCTTTCCATTCTCCTCCTCCCGTTTTCTTTTAAAGTACGACATAGAAGGAAGCCTTTATTTATTATTTTATTTTTATTTGCCTCTTTATTTTCTTTCATTGTTTTATTTGTTTTTTATTGTATTTATTTATTTATTTATTTATGCTTTTGAACGATTTTTTTTATGTTTTTTGTTACCCAAAGCTTGACATTTTTACCATCCTTCATTACACACACACACACACACACACACACACACACACACACACACACACACACACACACACACACACACACTCACACACAAAACTCTGCAAAATAAAGATAAACTCGTAACGGATACACTGAACACAACACCTCTCTCTCTCTCTCTCTCTCTCTCTCTCTCTCTCTCTCTCTCTCTCTCTCTCTCTCTCTCTCTCTCTCTCTCTCTCTCTCTCTTTCTCTCTCATTGTTTATCAGTCGTCTTAACCGAACAAGCAAACCAGCTCATGACTCACTGTGTGTGTGTGTGTGTGTGTGTGTGTGTGTGTGTGTGTGTGTGTGTGTTTCAAGTGATTCGTTTTGTTGGCCAAAGGGAGAGTCGAGGAGAGGAACAAACGGGTCGCCTCCAGTTTTTGTCATCGGAGTAAATATTTGGGGGAGGAGGAAGAGGAGGAGGAGGAGGAGGAAGATAAAGAACTGTTTTTGAAGGAGGTGGAATATATCTAAGGCTGGAAACTGTAGGAGAGGGAGGAAGATGAAGAACTGCTTTTGAAGGAGGTGGAATATATCTAAGGCTGGAAACTGTAGGAGGGGGAGGAAGAGGAGGAGGAGGAGAAAGTTGTGTTTTTTAAAGGAGAGTGTGAAAGAGAAGACCCAGATATGGAGAGCATAAGGAAGGGAAGTTAAAAATGATGATCAAGAGTGACGAAGAACAGGAACAAGAAAAGAAGAACTGTTTGGTGAGAAGAGTAAAAAAAAAAACAATCTTAAGTGGAAAATGTAAGAAAGAGAGGTGAAGAAGATAAGTAAAAGAAAAAAAGAGGAGGAAAAGAAGGAGTAGGGAAAAAATTACAAATACGAAGAGAAATAGAGATTGAGAGGAAAGGAGGAAGAGGGATGTTGATGGAGGAGGAGAAGGGGAGGGGAGGGATTCCAAGGGTAGAGACTAGAAGGAAAGGTGGAATTTAAGGAGATGCGGGAGAGAATTCTATTGGAGGAAAGGGAGGTGATGACCAAAGGAGGAGGAGGAGGAGGAGGATGAGGAGGAGGAGGAGGGAAAGAAAATCGACATGAAGGAAAAAAAAAAGGAAGAATGAGGATGATCTGAGTAGGAGGACGAAAGAGAGAAATAAAAGAGAAGGAGGAGGAGGAGGGGAAGGAGGAAGAAGAAGAAGAGAAGGAGAAGCATAAAAAAAGAAGCTCATGGATAACAAAAGAAAAGAAGATGTGAAGAGGGAATGAAAGAAAAAAAGACAATAGAGAAGAGAAGAAGAAATATGATGGAGAGAAACATAAAAAACAGTACATGTAAACAGGAAAAGAAAATTGAGAATTATTATGAGTGAAAATGATGTGAAGAGGAGAGAAAAATGTAGGGAAGAGAAGGAAGAAAAGACGGAGGAGGAGAAGGAGGAGGAGGAGGAGGAGGAGGAGGAAGATAAAGGAGAAACGAAGAAACACACGTAGATAGAAAAAAAAAGATAAGAAAGACAGAATATTTAAAGACGAGATGAAGAAGAGATGGTAGAGAAGAAGAGGAGGAGGAGGAGGAAGGGGAGGCGAAAAGAGAGTGGGGTGGAGGGGAAGGAGGCAGGTGAGGAAACGGAAAGTGCTAATATTGCTTTTTTCCTTCCCCTGCTCTTGTAGACTTCAGGTGGGGAGGAGGAGGGGCGGGGCGAGGCGGGCCGGGGCGGGGCGGGGTGAGAGGAGGTGAGAGCCGCGGAAAATAAAGGCAAATGGGGGAAGAGAGAGATAAACTTGGGTGCATTTTGCGAACACTGGACTAGAGAGAGAGAGAGAGAGAGAGAGAGAGAGAGAGAGAGAGAGAGAGAGAGAGAGAGAGAGAGAGAGAGAGAGAACCCACTGAGGCGCCATTCCCTGAATTTAGCAGTCAAAAAAAGGCTTATCCAAAAGAGGGTGAAGTGTAATGAGTAAATGTGAATAATTATGAGTGGATGAATAACTGAACGTATCACTGAGTGCCAGTGAATATGAAGCGAGGATATCTGAGAAAAAAAAAAAAACATAGTGATTTTGATGTATCTTTTGAAAACCGATTGGACACGGACAGGACACTGACAGGCTGGAAATGTGTGTGAATTACTGGAATTGTGTGGTGGTGGATCGTATAAGCTTACTGCGGGTAAAAAAAAAAAAAAAAGAGGAGCCGTTTATTGCGGTGACAGAGAGTGGAGTGTTGCGTGGGTGAGCAATGAATGTAGAAGTGAATGTTGAGGTGAGTGAGTGAAGTGAAAGGTGATCTCTCTCTGCACTCGAGGGTTTTAATATTAATCTGGATTTAGTTGAGTGAGTTGCCGCTCGTTGTCAAAGTTATAGGGACATGGAATTGGGTGTGTTTTTGTTAATGAAAGGAATGTATCACTATTTTTCACGTAAGAGGAACACTGGCGTAGGGCAACAAGAGGAAGGAAAAATGGAATCACTCTTGAACTATGTATATTTAAAATGCATTACGGTTTTCAAGGTATGAATATTAAGCTATGTATATTTTAATGTATTACTATTTTTAAATGTGCATTGAAAGCTTCTCTTCATTGTAAGGAGAAGAAAGTGAAGGATTAACTGTCATTTTGTTGATTTGAAGGTTATTCTACAAAATTTATTATGTATGGAAAAAAAATACATATAAGTGTTGCGTCTGGAAGAGAAGTACTGGTGATGACAAATATACTGGCACAAATTAAATTGTCGTGCAGTAATGAAAAAATGGAGGATTTTTTTTTTTCGTTCTTTTATCCTCTTCTTATCTTCCTTGCTTCCTTTCAGTATATTTTCTTCATATTGACAAATATTTTTTATTCTAATACAGAGTTCAATTATCCACTTTTTTTTTTCCGTGGTATTTCCAGTCTTCGTAATTGTTCTCTTTGTCCTCCTCCTACCAACCTCTTAACAATGACCAAAATATCTCCTGCTGTTTGGTTTTCCTTTCTAATCCTCCTCCTCTTCCTCCTCCTCCTCCTCCTCCTCTTGGTCTGAGTCCGTTCCCTGGTGCTGCACACATATCACAGACACGGCAGTGGTGATGCTTCTGGCGGTGGTGGTGATGGCAATGGCGCCAGTCTGCAGGTGATGGTTATGGTGGCGGCGGTGGTGGTGGTGGTGGCGGTGGCGGTGGCGGTGGTGATGGTGGTTAATAAATTCGCTTGGTAATGAAGGGAGTTTGTAATGGTGAAGTTGGCAGTGATAGTTACCAGAAACATACGTGTGTGTGTGTGTGTGTGTGTGTGTGTGTGTGTGTGTGTGTGTGTGTGTGTGTGTGTGTGTGTGTGTGTGTGTGTGTGTGTGTGTGTGTGTGTGTGTGTGTGTGTGTGTGTGTGTGTGTGTGTGTGTGTAGACTCTTCATACATAGCGGGAAAAAAATCAATAAATAAATAAAGAAAACAAAAGCAGACGTAACTATTTGACTTACCTTTAATTTCCCAACCCACGTGACTCATTGTCTTGTCCAAGCTTCTACCACCACCTCTTCATACCTTCCATATTTACCATTTACCTGCCCATCCCAAATGACTCGTTCCTGCATCTTGGCTGTACGTGATGCAACAGAGGGCGGGAGTAGCCACAGGGCGCAGCGTATCTAAGAGCAGAGGAGGGGAGAGGAAGGGGGAGGAGTTGATAGGAGGATAGAAGAGAGGAGCGAAGTGGCAATTTCACGCTCAAGTCAGGGGAGAGAGAGAGAGAGAGAGAGAGAGAGAGAGAGAGAGAGAGAGAGAGAGAGAGAGAGAGAGAGAGAGAGAGAGAGAGAGAGAGAGAGAGAGAGAGAGAGAGAGAGAGAGAGAGAGAGACTTAAGCTGACATAAAGGAAATAAAGTGTGAAAAATTAAAGAGAAAATGGATATGAAAGATGATTACGAAGAGAAAGAGAGAAGAGAAAGTTTATGTAAAAGTGATACATAGAGAGAGAGAGAGAGAGAGAGAGAGAGAGAGAGAGAGAGAGAGAGAGAGAGAGAGAGAGAGAGAGAGAGAGAGGTACAAGAGAGAAGCAAAAGCCAAGTATTAGCTTGTATCGCGGTAGAGGAGCAGGTGTTGTGTCATCGGTGCTTCCCTCACGCAAACAACAACACACAGCGACAGAAATTTTGACTGAAGAAACACAGAGAAAGAGATAACATGTGTGTGTGTGTGTGTGTGTGTGTGTGTGTGTGTGTGTGTGTGTGTGTGTGTGTGATTGAATCTGTGCCACGTGTGTATCTTTTGTGTGTTTCCTTACAAAGACGAGAGCAAGAGAGAGAGAGAGAGAGAGAGAGAGAGAGAGAGAGAGAGAGAGAGAGAGAGAGAGAGAGAGAGGATGAAAATGAAGCTGAAGATGATGAGGAATAAGAGACTGCAAAGGGTGGAAGTGGAGGGGGAAAGAAGAGGAGGAGCAGGAGGAGGAGGAGGAGGAGGAGGAGAAGGAGGAGCTCTGCAGGAGATGAGACGGTGAGTTGAGCTGATTGCCTCTTACGTACATGCTAGTATTGTGTGTGTGTGTGTGTGTGTGTGTGTGTGTGTGTGTGTGTGTGTGTGTGTGTGTGTAAAGGTGTGTGACATTTCGTTAGTTCTTGTTAGTTTCGGTAAAAGGATATGTCTTTTTGTCTCTGTCTCCTTGCTTGTCAGTTGGTGTGTGTGTGTGTGTGTGTGTGTGTGTGTGTGTGTGTGTGTGTGTGTGTGTGTGTGTGTGTGTGTGTTGCTCTTCTTGTTTCTCTTGTCTCTTGTCAGAAAGTGAACATAAATATCTGGAAAAGAAGGAAAGTATTTCACTCCTATTACACAAACACTTCCTCTCGGCACATCCTCTCTCTCTCTCTCTCTCTCTCTCTCTCTCTCTCTCTCTCTCTCTCTCTCTCTCTCTCTCTCTCTCTCTCTCTCTCTCTCTCTCTCTCTCTCTCTCTCTCTCTCTCTCTCCCCTTCTTCTTCTTTCTCTTTACTTTATTAATTTATCTCTATGTCTATCTCTGTTTCTTCTTTTGATTTTCATTGCTTATTTTCTTTCCTTGTCTATCCTTCCCTCTTCCTTCTTTTTTCTTTTTTTTCTTTTACCCAGATACTTTATCTCCTTTGTTCCATCCTTTCTCCTTTATTCCTTTTCGATTTTCAATATATATATATATATATATATATATATATATATATATATATATATATATATATATATATATATATATATATATATATATATATATATATATATATATATATATATTTATTTATTTATTTATTTTCCTTTATCTTTCCTTCCTTTTTTTTACTCTTGGTTTTCGGTTATCACGTTATTTTTACCTCCCTTTTTTTCTGGCTCTCTTTCTCTCTTCTTCCTTTCGATTTTGAAGCTTAATTAATTTTCATTATCTGTCCTCCTTTCCTCCTTCTCTCGATTTTCATTTGTTCTGTTCTTTTATCTCTTCTGTTTGTTCCTTCTCCCTTCTTTATCTTGATTTATCTTCTTCCTCTATCCTTCTTTCTCCTTCCTTTGTGTAGATTTTCGTTTATTTATTATTTAATCTTCCTTCTCCATCTTTCTTCCTTCTTTTCTCTACGTTTTCCATTTATTCCATTACATTATCTTCCTTTGCCTCTCCTCCCTTCCCTCTTCCCTCTCTAGATTTTCTTTCCTCTTTCACCTTTCTCTTTCCTCCATCTTGGACTGTTACCTCTTCTTCTCTGTCTTTCCCTCTAATTTCTCTCTCTTCCCTGTTCTACATTTCATTCTGTTCATTTCCTGTTAGCACCTGGGACCCTCTTCTCTTCTCTCTCTCTCTCTCTCTCTCTCTCTCTCTCTCTCTCTCTCTCTCTCTCTCTCTCTCTCTCTCTCTCTCTCTCTCTCTCTCTCTCTCTCTCTCTCTCTCTCTCTCTCTCTCTCTCTCTCTCTCTCTCTCTCTCTCTCTCTCTCTCTCTCTCTCTCTCTCTCTCTCTCTCTCTCTCTCACTCTCTCTCTCTCTCTCTCTCTCTCTCTCTCTCTCTCTCTCTCTCTCTCTCTCTCTCTCTCTATATTTTGTGTCTATTATGTTTCTTCCTCCTCCTCCATCCACCGTCTCACTTCCATCGTCGCTCATTTTTCTTTTCTTTATTTTTCTTTTCTTTTTCTTCTTTTTTTTCACGTTTTTCTTTCCTCCATTCACTGTGTCTATTTCTAGCCCTTCATTCTTGTCTTCTATCCTTCTTTTTGTTTTTCTTCTTTTTCCTCTTTCATATTTGTCTTTTCTATAATTTCCATATTCCAATTTTACCTTCCTTTCTTTCCTTTTTGTTCATCTTTTATATATATATTTTTTTTTATCGTATTCTTCCTTCTCACTTTTCCTTTCACTTACTGCTCTTCTTTGTCCCTTCCACCTCTTACAACTTTCTGTCCTTCCTCCTCCTCCTCCTCCTCCTCCCACTTTCTAGAACCCTCCACTTCTCCACTCCCGCCTCCCTTTCAACTCTTCCTCCTCCATTTGTCCCTCCCTTTCTCTTCACTTCCCCGAGTTTTGTCGGGTAGTGGACGTGTTGGTGTTGTTATTGTCGTTTTTGATATGTTAAGTGATCCCTGAGTGACTCTTTTTTCCTTGTGGTGCGTGGAAGAACACAACACTTCTCATTTTTTCTCTTTTATTTATTTTTTTTCCTCCGTTACCAGGGAGTTGCTGAGTTACATTTCCTGACAATATTTTTTGCTCTCATGCTTACTTACTTGTCTTGTCTCTTGTCTGCCGTTTGGTGCTCAGTGTTTTCTCTCATCCAGCGTCTCCTTTAATTTAGTCTGTACTAAGCAAAACACTTCATTTTACAAGTTTTATATACTTTTATTTTGACCTCTTCATGTCTCTGATCAAAAAATACAGAGAGCAAAATGAAAACAACAAAATATCCTTCATTCTCGCTTTCATGAAGTTTGAGAAGAAAAGGAACGTAAGTTTTTTTTTTTCTTGTTTTACGTATGAGGGACACTGGCCAAGGGCAACAAAAAAAAAAAAATAAATAAATAGATAAATAAAAAATAAAAGCCAACTGAGATGCCATTCCCAGAAAAGTGTTCAAAGCAGTAGTCAAAAACTGAAGGATAAGTGTCTTGAAACCTCCCTCTTGAAGGAATTCGAGTCAGAGGAAGGTGGAAATACAGAAGCAGGCAGGGAGTTCCAGAGTTTACCAGAGAAAGGGATGAAAGACTGAGAATACTGGTTAACTCCTGCATTAAAGAGGCGGACAGAATAGGCTGGTCAGTTTAGTTAACTCTTTAGGTGTCTTGATGTTCCTCTGTTATATATAAGACGCAGAAAGATGAAAAAGCATAATTAGGAATATATTTATTAACCTGGAAAGTTGAAATGTCATCTTTGTTCACCTGAAAAGTATCTTGTGATTGGTTCATATTGTTCACCTGAGTGGTTTAGAAATTCTGCCTGTCTCCAGTTTATTAGTTACGATGTTGCTCGTGGTTCAACTTGTTCACCTGGGAAATTGAAATGCCATCTTTGTTCACCTGAGAAAATAGCTGATAGCTTTTTCACATTGCTCACCTTAGCAATATGGAACTTTTGTTTTTCTCCAGTTCATTAATCGTTTTGTTTCTCGTGTTTATCTGAAAAAAAAAAAAAATTGATTAGTTAATTATCTAGAAAGTTGAAATACCACCTTTGTTCACGAGAAAAGCGCTCTATTTAAATTGGTCACCTAAGTAATATAGGAGTTGTCTTTCTTCAGTTCACAAGTCACCTTGTCTCTCGTGTCTGAGAACTGAATGAACAACCTGGAAAGTTGAAATGCCACCTTCCTTAACCAGAGGAAAATGCCCCGATCACATTGCACACCTGAGTGGCATGGAACTGCTGCCTTTCTCAACATTATTAGTTCTGCTGATTCGCGAGTTTACCTGCAAAGCTGAAATGGCGTCTTTGCTCACCTGATAACTCACAGGAGCTCTTACTTCCCTCCCTTTAGCAGTCCAGGTGGTTCTCGTCTTCACCTGAGCGGGAAGCGTGGGAATGGGTTTTTTTTTTTTTTTTTTTTTTTTTTTTTTTTAGCAATGCAGGGTAAATTTCATAGTTGTAACAATAGTGTAGGAAACATTTTTTTTCCCCATTTTTTAATCGCCATACGTCATTCCCGCAGCGAGTTTTCTTATATTTTTTCTTTGGTAATCCAGCGAAATGAATCTTAGTAATGAATGAGTAATGCAAGAAACAATGAATTCTTCCTCTATTTAATCGCTCTACCTTTTATTATTTTCCATAGTGAGTATAAATTCAAAGTTGGTTCCTGTGTTTAAGTCTTCTCTCTCTCTCTCTCTCTCTCTCTCTCTCTCTCTCTCTCTCTCTCTCCAGGCCTTAGTATAAGCAAGATATCTGGACCACGGTAGCTCAGTCGGTAGCGTGTCTGACTACAATGTAGGAAGTGTCGGGTTCGAATCCTGGTAACAGCTGGATTTTTTTTTTTGAGACGATTGCTCGCTCCTAGGTTTACAAAGTCTTAAATAGATGCCGGTCAACTGTGATTGGTAACGTAAAGACGGTGGAAAAAGGAACTGTCCATCCTACTCTATATGCCGAGGCCCAGGAAGGGTGACACAACGAGTAATAATGGTAACATAATTTTATAGACCACAAAATACTTTTTTATCATAAATTTTATAACAAATAGCCACACATCCCCTTCCTGTTCATTAAGCATAAAGGAACCAATTAATAACTCTTTCAAAGGTGAAATGATAAGAAAACTGCTATTATTTACACTGCTCCTGGTTGTAGTATTACAACTCCTTTGGTTACATATCATTACCCATAAAAATGATAAGCTGATCCAAGTCATAAATGTCATTTCTTGTACTGGACACCTCCAAATTTGGTGACAAGTCATCACAAAGGTCTGAATTTGATGAGTAGATCATTTCAGTTGGCAAGTCCTTAACTGTTTGACATCTTTGATGCCTACTTATGTGTGATTTAAATGTGGTTGTCTTTGAAAATATTTTGGAGCACTGATTAAAGGGGCACTGAATTCTGGTGCCATTATCAATGTGCTGTCTCAAATGCTTTGATAAATCCTTCATTCCATCACAAACTTGTTGGCACAGCAGAGTTTTAATTTCAAATGGAGACAAGATCAACAATTTTTCAACACTTTCTGACCTATATTCTTGATGGTCTCAGTATATATGAGCCTTTAGTCCTGTGTATGATGAAAGCGTCTGTTTGCAACCCCATAATGGGCATTTGATAGCTCTTCTGTATTCATTTGAATGCAACAGGCAATCATTTACATAATTTTTCATTGACCTTGATACATGGTTACAGAAAGGACATGCAAACTCTGAATCTATGACACAAAAGTATTTATTAAAAAAATTAGTAGTACTTAACGGTGCTTGCCCTTCAGGTATTCAGGGATTATTACAACACTTAAGAAACATACTTTTTTCCAAGAGTGCTAGGTGGACTCGTGGAGCAAACTGCTCTACATTTTCACTCATTCATCAGTCTTCCTCTCACCCGTGCCCACCAGCCGGATGTAACAGGCTACCACTTAACCTAGGTAACCAACCTAACAAACTAATGAAACTCACCACCATAACCAACCAAACCAAATTAGCCTGACCTAACTAACCTAATCTAACCAAACCAGCATAATCTAACATAGATATACAATCAAACTAAGCAAACTAAGAGTGCAGGTGAGGCC